>NW_026643043.1:0-141009 GCF_028554395.1 Pezoporus wallicus
GGCCCAGGAAGAGCCGTCGCTTTTGTGGCGCTGCCCAGACCCGTCGCGCGTCTGCAGCTCCCCCCGCGGCCCCAGCCATGGTGAGCGGGGACCCGGGGAGGGGGCTCCCGGTGCCGCTCCGCACGCTGAGGCACTGCGGGGTGGGGAGAGCGGGGCGGCCCGGCCGTGCCAGCGGAGGGGAGGAGGACGAGGGGCGGGCGGGACGGGCCCCGAGCCGCGCTGTCCCTGCCGGGTCGTGGCCCGCAGCGCGGTCTTGTCCCAAAATGGTGGCGGCTCCTCCGAGAACATGGCGGCCCGCGGCGGGACCCTCAGCCCCCGGCCGGGTCTGACCTGGCGGCTCCCGCAGAGGTGGCTCCGGGCCGGGCCTTAGGGAGCCGCCGTCTGGGCCCGGGGCAGCGCTAGCGCCCTGGGTCCGCGGCTCCATGTGCCGGGGTCCTCGGAGCGGGCAGCGCAGGGGGTGAGCTGCTGGGGTGCGCTCACGGGGACCTCTGGAGTATCCCAAGACGGGGGGACCACACGCGATCTGTCGTGGCAGCGGCAGCTTCCCTCGGCTGTGGTCTGGGGTGGTTGCAGAGGTCAGGGAGTGGGGCTGGTGGTGGAGGCTTCCTAGAGGACTTTGTGAGGCTGGCTGGTAATAAAGCGGAGGGGAAATGACCTTGTAAGGCAGGAGTCGGCCTTGGAGGGGGATCTGAAAGGCACGATAAGGAGCTGGGACATCATAAACAGGGCAGAGTTCAGCTGTTGAGCTGTGCGGCCCAAGCAGGAGCTGTCAGTTGGGAGCATGGGAGCAGCGTGAGGTCCTGATCCATGTGCATGTTTGCCGTGTAGATCTCTTTGGAAGGAGATTGTGGATGTCAGGAGGGCACGAAGCAGATGCTCCCGGAGGGTTGTGAATGCACAGAAAGTATTTGCTGAACAGCAAATGCTTAGGAGCTCAGATACTGGAGGGTGCTGATGGCCTCTCCTTGCTCTTACTCTTCTGTGGGGGTTCTTCATTGCTCACGTTGTTAAAATTCAGCCCAGTCTGGTGGTAAGTGCAGCCCCTCACCTCTGCAGAGGAGGCAGCTTCCCTCAGGTTCCTCCTGAGGGAACCATCTTCCTCGTTATGGCACGTTGTTGAACGTGGTCAGAGCTGGTACAGCCGCTCTCATCAAACCTGGCTTTCCTCCAGCTTCACACGGATGCATCAGTGCTTTCCGTATGATGCTGGAGAGTGTGAGGGACCTAGAGCATGATCAGTGTGGCTGAGGGACCTGGGCTGCAGCCTGCCGCTGCAGGAGTGGCAGCTACAGAAGAGGAGCCAGTGCTCTTGGGTTGGACACATCATATAGCAGAAGGAGACAGAGACAAATAGAGTCTGGAGAGGTTTTGGAGACTGGTGTATTTGGATGAGAATGCCCTGCTGAACACTCGGGGGGGGGGGGTTCTGTGGTAACCCCCAGGATCTCTTCAGCAGGGCTGCTTCTCAGTTCACTGCTGCTTTGTACTGATGCAGGGAGTTACTCTGCCCCAAGGGTTGAACTTTGTACTTTGTTAGAGTAAACGTGCTGTGGTTGCAGTGTTGCACAGGCAGGACCTGGTTGGGGGCTGTGTTGCCCAAGTTGTACTTTCAAAGCCTTAAATGCTCTTTGGAATATGAATGATTGCTGCTGCTTTGTGTAGTTTGATGGAGTGGGGCCAGTTCATTTGATGCTGGAAAGCATGACATGGTCCATGCATTCACCTTGCTTGGGCATGCTAGTCCATGCATGCTTCCTTTCAGTAACCTCCCCGAAGTGCTTAGAAGCTTCACTGACAAGGCTTAGATCACTGGTAGGACCTCAGTACAGCTGAGGATTCAGACCAAAGTGGTGCTATCACCTCTCTACTCTCTCCTGTTGCTGTAAGGAGTGGCAGGCTGTCCTGCATTCCTGGAAGGCCTAATTCATTGCATGGCCCGCCTGCTCTGCAGCAGTGCAGCCGCAGTGGGCTGCATGCTCAGCTGCTGTTCTTGCCCAGGTCACAGTGTGGAGGTTGGCTGTCCTCTACCATTGCAGTACCTTGCCAAGCCACAGCCGTCAGCCTGGAGAGCAATGGAGCAATGGCCTTGGAGAGGAGTAGTGTGGCAGCAGCCTCCAGCAAGCTTTGGTTGCAGGGGGATGTGGCTAGCTCTTCTGGGAGCTGTGTGTCTGCATACCCAGCTTGGATGGAGAGCTGCAGAACAGCACTTCTCAGCTCTTCAGTGCTGTGGTTGAGAAGAAGATTTGCTTTTAGCAAATACAGTGCTCAATTTCTTGGGGTTTCCAAAGAAGTCAAAAGGACTATTCTGCTTTCTGCACTGACTTGTCCATGGACTGGGCAGTTCCAGGTCCTGCTTTATAGCTTGCTTATTCAGGGACAAAATTAATTGTATCCCCAATCATAGGGCTTGAACAGAAATGTGACAACGCAAAACAGCCCACATGCAGGCTCTTCTAGGATGTGTTTAACTTGCTCAAGCCCACATGGCAGATATCTTAGATGCCATGGATGGGCCAGGATTTAGAGATGCTTCCATTGTGGCTTGGCTTTTAATACTCAAAACCCTGTGCTGAAATATTAAGGAGCTGGGTTGATGCTCTGGACATCAAAAGCAACTTCGGAATCCATCAGTTGATATGAGTGGATCCTTTTGCTGACATGAACAGTTTCCTACATAGCTGAAGTGAGGTTTGTCCAGTATTTAGGATTTTGGCGCTCTGCATCCAGCGGTGTGGTGTGAGGCCTAATGTCCATAGCTTACCCTAACCCTATGAGGGCCTTTGCTCAGACTTTCTTACAGGATAGCCAAGTTCCCTAAAGTGATAGGGAGAATATTTCCCCCCCTCCCATTTTATGTCTATTAAACAAAATGGCTCTTACTCTTACAGCAGGCTCTGCCTCCTCTGATGGCTTCCTTAGGTGCTCCTGGGGTGATGCTTCCCTTGACACGGAGGCCAGGGACAGGTGGAGTCATCAGGCTTCCTATGTATTTAGATAGTCTAAAGAGAGGAGTTGGCTGAAGGCTTTGGAGGAGTTGATCAAGCTCTTCCTGTCTGGGTGAGGAGCAACAAGCAGAAATGAGTTTGTAAAAATGACAGTGTCTAAAAGGGTCTTTCTAGGTGGAGCTGGGTGATGGCTGAAAGAGGCTTTTGTGTTCTGTTGTGTTTTGTGCCAAATGCCCCAAACACCAAGACAATAAGGTTAATGTTTTAATAGCTGTGCAGTATAGGAGCTCAAGCTGTGCATGCTGAATGTTTTCTAAACAAGGAAGCTGCTGTTTCTGCTGAGCTGATCCACTGTTTCTCCTCACAGCGTGAGTGCATCTCAGTCCATGTTGGCCAAGCGGGCGTGCAGATGGGCAATGCCTGCTGGGAGCTGTACTGCCTGGAGCACGGCATCCAGCCTGATGGCACCATGCCCAGCGAGAGAGCCCTCGGCGGGGGAGACGACTCCTTTAACACCTTCTTCAGCGAGACCGGCGCAGGAAAACACGTCCCTCGTGCTGTGTTTGTGGACCTTGAACCAGCAGTAATAGGTAAATGCAGTGACCTGTGCAAGGGACTGTAGAACATGCTGTAGGACTGGATTTACCTTCCATGGATTTTGACTATGGGATCTGCTTAGTCCTGCAAAATGCTTTGGGCCTTTCTTTTTACTACATAAAGCTTGCCTATGTCTTCCTAGTGATGGGAGATACTTGGCTTTATGCTCATCGAGACTGGCAAATGCGCTCTCTGGAGCTCTAAAGAATTTAAATATTACCTTCTGCCAGCCTGTGAAATTAAATGGGTCTTCTGGATGTGCCCCATGCTTTTGCTATGCAGGGAACTAATTACAACTTCTTGAACAATGCGGTATAATGGGTACAGCTGTCAATGGGAACCTTTTTGAAAGATAATACATATCATTAAGCAGATTTCTTCTTGAATGTTGAAATGATTCCTGTTCCCCAAACAATCCTCTGTACTCTGTAGCTTGAATAGTGCTTGCAGAAAAGAGTCTCAGTTGCTAGCCTAAATTGAGGGACTTCCATACATGCACTGCGGCTTCCTGCTGCCTTATCTTTGAATAACAGTTGACTCTTATCCTCAAAGTCAGTTGTATCCCAGGCTCTGGCAACACTGGTTTACTGTTCCAACGTGATCCATGCATCAGCCACTGACCAGTGCCACATTCTGTGACATTAGCCCCACTGCCAGCCCAGTGTGAGCTCCCCACATTAACAAGACCCTTGTTCCTTGGGTCACAAATCTTGGTTTTGCTCTCGACAGTGTGTGTGCCTGAAGTAATTCTGCTGGAGCTGGTATTGTGGTTTTTGCTTTAAGTGGTGATGCGAGGCTCCCATAGACGAGGCCTGTGTTGCTTTTATAGTTGTGGTGGTGATCTTTCTGCAGTACATAGAGCATTGGGAAGGGAAGATGAGTGAATAGACTTAAGCTACTCTGATGCACTCAAATGTGGGTCCCTTGTAACTTATGTTCATTGTAACACCCCAAACCACTTTTTGTGGTTGATACAATAGAATGAAATCCTGCAGGAGGCTGTTGGGCAGATCGGGATGGTGGTGCTGGACTCAACTCTGAAAGGAGCCATACACTAATGTTGCCAGGAGCAGTTGCAAGCCTGACTTTGTTTCCCTGAGCCCCATGGCTGGTGCTTCCTCTGCTGCTGGCCAGGTGGTGGCTCTGAGCAACCAGAAAAGGCTGAGAGATGAGGTGAGGGAGAGCAGAGCTCTCACTGTGCCTCTGGAGGTGAGGAGCTGTTGTGTAGCTGGTAGAGTTCCAGCTCCTGCTAATGATGCAAGCGTAGTATGGGGAGATGGGCACAAGGCTGTCTTATAAACACCTGGTGACACTAAAACTGATAAATGTTCCCCTTCCAGGGAGGGAGCCTTCTTTCTTTATTTCTGCCCTATTTGAAAGTTATGGATCAGTTTTCTGGGCAGGGTTAGCATGATTCTTCCCATTCATGCAGCATGTCCCTCTGTGCTGAGGTTATGGAAAAACCCCATCTATTGTGAATACGGCAGCTCCCTAGCTGCCATGGGTACACCAGGGATTTCTGGAGTTTCTAGGTGAGTGCTGCTGGTGGTGAAAGCAGCAGCTGTGCTGTACATGTGCACCAACTTGGTGGATATGGTGGTAAAATCAATTCCACACATCTCTCATTAAAAATCTCCCCCAGACAGACTGAGAAGCATGAAGGGGCGAGCTTGGTTGGGACACTTTGTTCCAGCTCACTTTCATAGTCCAGTGACTGATCCTCTGAACTCCTCAAGTTTTGTTACTTCCCTAGGACCACCTTGACTCACCTTGCCCCTAACAGCAATGTTTTTCTTCAGGTTCTGTATTTTCCCCTTTTGTTCCTAGTTGTCTGTGATGACTTGGAGTGGGAATGCAGAAAGTCATAAGCACATGTATTTTGAATGGGAGACTTTTTTCCAGATGGGATTTTTTTTTTTGGTGCAGCCTTGGAAATAGGTTAAAATCCATGGCTTGCAGGGGCAGCTGCTCAGTCTGACTTGGTTCAAACAGGAGATGTATTTTCAGATCTTGACTTTGTCTTGCTTGTTCTTTTGCAGATTAAAAGGAATACATGCAAACAGCAACTTTCCCTGTAGCTAATAAAGATCTTTGCTAAAATGACTGCTACTGCTGAACCCAGGACACACCTGGCTTTAATTAAAGGATGCAGTGCTGTATTAGCATACAACTCAAGAATGGCTTGAGCTAAACCAGAGACACAGCAATGCTGACTGTCTTTGTACCTTTCTGGTAGGACAGAGCTTTAGCCTGCTAGATGTAAGTGCATATTTCTGATAACTGTTGGAGATCATAACTCTGAACCATTCTCCAGATCTGTAACTGCTGGGGGATGCTGTGTGTGCATTTGCACAGTTTCTTTATAATGCAGCCATTGGTGCTGGAGCTTTTACAGCTCAGTATTTGAATAACTGAATAGCTCTACAACAGCATCTCCTGTTCCTTTTGAACCTTCTTCTCTACCCTTGGCAGAAAGTACAATCAAGGGAAAGAAGAGGACAAGCAAGCACTGTAGGTTCTGACAGCCTGCAGCTGCAGAAGCAATAAGGCAGCATCCTGAAGGGTTTGGAAAATAAGAGGGAAAGCAGTATTTCAGCTGCTGATCTGCAAAGTGGTCCTTAAGTTGTCTTCAGCTGTGAAAGAATGATTCTGCTGCTACAGTTCAGTCTTAAATTGCTCTGGCAGGTCAAAAACTTAAACTGATCAGTACAATGAGACAATTTCTTAAGCATTAACTTCATTTTTGTCAGGTATTCAAGATTTAGATTATACTAAGTCCTTTGACACTTACTGATAGGTAGAGGTCTGGCTGCATTTTCTCTCGAAGGGTTTAGGGACCTTATTCTGGACACCCTGAGAAGTCTGAAAAACCCAGTCTGGGTAGAAAAGTAACCTGTAAAATTCATCTTGTCTCCCCAGATGAAGTTAGGAATGGGACATACAAGCAACTCTTTCATCCGGAGCAACTCATATCTGGTAAAGAAGATGCTGCAAACAACTATGCTCGAGGTCATTACACAGTTGGGAAAGAGATAATTGATCTGGTTCTAGAGCGGATCAGGAAGCTGGTAAGCCTTTTCTTTATGGGAGACTCTTGAAGCATCTTTCTTTGTCCTGTTTTACAGGATTTGGAAACTGGTTTCTTAAAAATTATGTAAGTTGTGCCTTAATTTATTCCATGGTAGGAGAATCTGTGGCCTTAGTCTGCATCTGGTTTTATTCTTGGCCTGCTGAGAAAGGTTGGATTATTCCTTTTAGATGCAACTTTCAAGTGGCCTAAAATGCTGATGAGGCACCCAGATCTATAGTTTGATGTCCAACTTCAGAAAGCCAGGACTGAGAGTTGGGATTTGCATAGTTCCTGATGGAAAAGGATTGGTCTCTGGCTGTGGCTCTTGCAAGGAATTTTAAGCAGGAGTATTTGCTTCTGTGGTTTAGATTTATTTCCATTTCCTGATGTTATAATTTCTGAATTAATTTTATGGTAATAACAGTAGAAAAGGAATAAATCTCAGTAAGTTGTCAGTAAGGGATGTCTTGGGCTCCCCAGTACTTTGATCATGTGACTGATCTATGAAGAGGTCAGTTTAGAAGGTTAGAGTTCCCATTTAGGGCTGCTATGGATGTATTTGACCAAATCCCTGTCACAAAGGTAAGGGATTCTCATTGCACGGAAGTGCAGGGTGTCCCTCTGGTGTGTGTGTGTGTCACAATTCAGAGTCTTGTTTTGGGCTTGATACTGACAGCTGTTTAAACTCCTGTTTTCTCTTTCAGTCGGATCAGTGCACTGGCTTGCAGGGTTTCCTGATTTTCCACAGCTTTGGGGGAGGCACTGGCTCAGGATTCACTTCCCTGCTCATGGAGCGCCTCTCGGTTGACTACGGGAAAAAATCAAAACTGGAATTTGCCATCTACCCTGCACCACAGGTCTCGACAGCGGTTGTTGAGCCGTACAACTCCATCCTCACTACCCACACCACCCTCGAGCATTCCGATTGTGCCTTTATGGTTGACAACGAGGCCATCTATGACATTTGCCGGAGGAATCTGGACATTGAACGCCCAACCTATACCAATCTCAATCGCCTCATTGGGCAGATAGTCTCTTCCATTACTGCTTCCCTCAGATTTGATGGTGCCTTAAACGTGGATCTTACTGAGTTTCAAACTAACTTGGTGCCTTACCCTCGCATCCACTTCCCCTTGGTAACCTATTCCCCAATTATTTCGGCAGAGAAAGCCTATCATGAGCAGCTCTCTGTGTCCGAGATAACCAATGCTTGCTTTGAGCCATCCAACCAGATGGTGAAGTGTGACCCTCGCCATGGCAAGTACATGGCCTGTTGTATGCTGTATCGTGGGGATGTTGTCCCCAAGGATGTCAACGCTGCTATCGCCGCTATCAAAACCAAGCGCACAATCCAGTTTGTGGACTGGTGCCCAACTGGGTTTAAGGTAAGTCTCAGTTACGTCCTGGTTTTCTTTTTCTGGACTTCTCATGCGCTGTCAGGGGTTATTAACTTGTATTTTCTCCCTGAGATGCTCTGTAGGTGCCTGATTTGTATTTTCAGTCCTTACACAGAGCTCTTTCCTTGGAAGTGAAACAGTTTATTCAACTGCTGCTCTCTGACTTGTTTGATTGCAGTCACTGGCAAATACTACAGTGAAACTCATGGTCTCTTCTGCTTTTCATATAGGTTGGCATTAACTACCAGCCACCAACAGTGGTTCCTGGTGGTGACCTGGCCAAAGTCCAGCGTGCAGTGTGCATGCTGAGCAACACTACAGCCATCGCCGAGGCCTGGGCTCGTCTAGACCACAAGTTTGACCTGATGTATGCCAAACGTGCCTTTGTTCACTGGTATGTTGGAGAAGGGATGGAGGAAGGGGAGTTCTCGGAGGCTCGGGAAGATTTGGCTGCACTGGAGAAAGACTATGAAGAAGTGGGCACAGATTCAGTGGATGGAGAAGATGAAGGTGAAGAGTATTAAATGCAACAAAAGCCAATTGCAAGTCTTTGCCATTTTACTGCCTCTTCAGAAGTGGTGTAAATCATGTCATGTAATTGGAATAAACTTCTTTAATCAAGGCATTTGATAGTCTCCAAACACTATGTACATTCATTGTCTGCAAGTAGTTGGTAATCTGGGAGATAGAATTTCTTTCTGGGAAAGATAGCTGAATAAAATAGCCATGCTCTAATTAGATGAGTTCTTGTCCTTGTGGCATTGCTATTTGAGGAGCTAATAGTGCATATTTCCTCCCAGAATACAAGACCAGAATGTGCTTGAGTTTTTGCTGGAAGATTTAGCTACTCTTTTTTCAAGGCTCTAAAGCTGGTGTGATGAGACAATGGGAACTAACCTTGTTACCCTTAAGGATGCAACACCTTTAAAACCAAAGGCTATTTGAGTTTAGTTTTCTCCTATACTTAGACTTAGCATGGGCTGATACCTTAGATGCAGTAACCTTGAAGGGGAGGGTGTCTGGAAAGGGTGTGCCATAGCATGAGGAATGTGCCACTTCACTGTCAGAACCTGTGTGGCCATTGCCCTGGTGGTGTTTTGTTCTGCAAAAGGACCTGCAGTCCTTGTCTGCCAGCTTCTATTGAGTTGCCTTTTGCCTGAAGCTGTCTGGGGTGGGATCTGCATTAGCTGGCCATGGTTTAACACTAGCTTCCCCTAAAACTAATTCTTTTTGAAGATTAGTTCATGGCTTCAGGTAGGAAAGCTGCCTTTCTTCTGTCTGCATTGTAAGGGGATGTTAGAGGAGAGGCTTTGGCTAATCAGGTTATCTACAGGTGTGGACATCCTGTGTCTGAAACCGTCTGAGTGGGGCTTGGGGACACAGGGCAGTGATCCACAAACCAGATAACCTGACTATTTCCAACTCTTGTCTTGGAGCTGGGTGACTGAGGAATCTCTCCCACGGAAGTAGTGAAGGTGGAATAGTCAAATACATTGAGATGATGATTGACTACTGCATGTGATTACAAAACACCAAAGTCTGACTCCAAGGCTAGACTTTGAGCTGGAGAATTCTTCCATGTCCTATTTCAACCTTACTTATATTCCTTCTGATTTAATATCAGACCATGACTGGGGCCAAGTCTTGAAGCTGGAGATATGCATACCTACTGAACAGGAGTCTTAGCTGTGGTATGAAAAATGCCTTAACTTCCTGCTGTATGGGAACCTCCTGTACTCAAGTAACACTGCGGTATTTGGCATCAAGTCATAAAGTTTTAACTGACTTGGGTGTACTTGTTCTTCTAGATGGGGGTATCACTCTTACATTAACAGGCTGCTGCTGTTGATTGGAGGTCTGACAGAACAGCCCAGTCTGTAAGGGCTGACTGGCCATTTGCTTAGGCTGAAAGCTTGTTGTCCTGAATTAGTCATAGAATAGTTAGGGCTGGAAAGGACCCTAAGATCACCCAGTTCCAACCCCCCTGCCATGGGCAGGGACACCTCACACTAAACCATCTCACCCAAGGCTCTGTCCAGCCTGGCCTTGAACACTGCCAGGGATGGAGCATTCACAACCTCCCTGGGCAACCCATTCCAGTGCCTCACCACCCTTACAGTAAAGAACTTCTTCCTTAGATCCAGTCTAAGAATTACTGTGCTTGTGTTCTTGCAGCCATTGGGTTGAGTCAGTCTGATTTGAAATTAATCTGACTTACTGGAGCTGGAAGTTACCAGCTTTATATAGATGGGTAGAACAACTTCAAGGCTTTATAACCTAGAGGAGTGCTTCAGACTCTCTGGTCAGCCATGGTCATTGTGCAGAATATACAAGTGCTGTGTGAATCACCCCTGGGCATGTCCAGAGTTGCAGTGAGTTTGTCACTGGCTTCTGCTTATGTTTTTATGTTCCAGGGTAGATGTAAGTGTAAAGAATTTCCAGCTAACTCATTTTCCTACTTACTGGATGATTAAGCAAATGTGCAAGGCATAACCCAAGGATGGTCGTGCTCATTGCAAGGAAGATTGACTTCAGTGCATGCATTCAGATTTTTAATGTAGTGGCAGTGCCTCCAAGAGGAATATGCAAAGGAATGTCCCATACCTTGCAGGTATCTAGAGCTTTGTGAAATGCTGCACTACTAGCAGAGCACAAGGAATGCTGTGTGGCTACAAGTGCACCATAACTTCCCTTAAAAGCTGTGTACTGGGGGTTGTGTAGGAGTGGGTTTCTCAGCTGGCCTTCACTGTGATCCTATAGCAATGATTTGACTCTTACCTGGAATTCCTTGTGTGTCATTATTTGAGGCTGACATGCTCCATTTCCTGCTATACTTTCTGGGGTTTTCTTTACTGTACATGGGGTTTATTCTTATTTAGGACACCATTTATGTGATGGGATGTGGTTTGCAATGTGTCAATGCTTTATGTGGGCGTGCACAATGCCAAGCCTGCAGGGCACCACGCTCTGCAGCATCCTTGTCAAAGGTGTGGGCATGTTGAATGCTGTGCCTGGGCTGCCTGGGGATTCTCGGTGCAGGCAGCAGATCTGAGATGCGTTGTGCTCTTCCTTGTTAAAGCTAACATTGTAATGCTGCTTCCTGAAGATGGTCACCTGCAGTATTGTGAGCACCCACTGGTGGGAGGTTTGGTAAGAGATGCCACGTCGCTTGTGAGCTGTTGGACTGATGCTGAAAATACATTGTACGTTCTCAGCCTCCAGACTGAGATTTTCTTGCTTTCGCTATTGGGAAACGCTGGTGCAGTAGCCAGTGGGCAGTGAGCTCTTGGTGTAGGCATCTGCATCCAGAGCTGAGATAAGATGGTGTTTTTCTCAGCTATGAAGCCAAGATAATTACAGCAGGAAAATCCTGCTAAAACTGCTCTTGCTTCAGCTAACTGCAGAACTCCTTAAGCGTGTTCTAATTACTGGCTGGATGCTTGCATTAACAAATGTGGGGTTCAGCTGTTTCCTGAACTGGAGAGGAGAGATCCTACACTCAATTAACATTTGAGTGTATGCATGAATACCTGAGACTCGCAGTGGTTGAGGAGAGCTGTCACGTAAAAGAAAGTGCTGGAAGTGTTTAATGCGAGACTTCAAATGCCTGTTTCTTTGGTAAGAAGTCCCCACACTTCTGCTCTGAGAAGTCATGTGCCTGTTTGCACTGGCAGAAGTGGAGGCATTACCTAGTGGTAACTAAATATATCTTTACCTGTGTGGTGACACAGCTTTCTCCGGTGTTGAGCTTGGCAATTAACAGCTATCACCTGATAGAGAATAACTTCTGTGACTCACAAAGTGGAGGAGGAGGAGGAAGTGAGCTGGAGCCCATGGTGGTTCCTGTGAACTTTGGTGTAAATGGCTGGGCTTATCTGGAAGATCTGGTCTAAGATGGTTCTGGTGGCATTCCAGGGGAACGCAGTGAAGCAGAATCTGGTTTCCACCCACTCTGCCTTCTGAATAAGCAACATGAATACCTTTTAATGTGTTAATGTTAATATATATATAACTATCCATTTCTGGTTTCTATAGTAAGCATGCCATGGTGTAATTGTGTGATGAAAATCTCAGGTTTAGCTTTACGGGCAGTGTAGGGAATACAGGCATAGCCCACACATGCTGCCACCTTCTTCCTACAGAGCAAAATGCTCTCAAATGAAGTTCAGAAAGAGCTTCAGTGCCTCACATACCTGAAACCCCATCCAGCAAATGACACTGGCCCTAGCAGCCTGCTGCTGGAAAGCATGGACTTGTTTGGGAGAGCGTAGCTATTTGGAGTTAGAATTGGGAAGTGAGGTTTTAACTGAAGGTGAGCAAGTAAAGGAAGAACGGGGTGCCTCCATGGTTCTGATGGAAACCATGAAGGTAAGGCTGCAAACCACACTGCTTAGAAAAACATGTCTGAGAAACTGGATCATAAACTTGGCAGTGAGGGTTCTCTGGCCTTACCTTTTCCTTTGCTCCACAGTGTGTTAGTGAGGAGTCAGAGCAATGGCTCATGGGCAGCTCCAAGTTGTCACTTGGGAAAATTCAGAGGGAACAGCAGTGTCCATTCACTGCTTTGCCAGTACACTGCTGTAAATGGGCACATAGGGTTCGATTGCCTTGTGCAAGCCTTCTGTGGACATGCTGCTTTCAGGTGCCCAAGACAAGCAGGGAAGAGGTCATCCTATGCTGGACTCTGCTTTTCGGTCAGACCTGCAGGAACACTGACAGTGGAGATCCTGCCCTCTGAAACCCAGTGCTGCTGATGTTTCTAAGTGCCTGTGTTCCTGCCAAATGAAACGTTGTTTGCCGTTGTACAAGGTCATGTTTTCCTTCATGTAAGGAGATGGTTCCCATAAGCCAAACTGCAGTTGTCACTAGGCAGAGCTATTTTAGTGCAATGGGATGGCTCTTTCTCATGCTCTTTGCTGCAGTTCTGTAACAACCCAAGAGTCAAATTATTGTGCGTATTGTTCAGTTCAATGCAGTTGTAGCTCTGAATTCCAGCTTGGGAAGGAAAATCAGCCATGGTATGAAATACAGAGACACCCTGGCTTGTGCAGGACGTGGGAATTACCAAAGGTTGGGAAAGTATAGAGGAAGTGTAATTGAGGCTCCTGTCAGGAGGGGGATGCTGGATTAGGTGCCTCCTGATCACACGTGTTCTTGTGTCACCTTTATAAGGAATTGCTTCAAAGGAAAAGCTGGGTTTGTTTGAACTCTGGAAACAGGCTGGGCTCAGGAACAGATTCAGTGGTAAAGAGCTGAAGATCCATCTTCCATGGTGGTGTGGAGCTCCACTGCAAGTGCTGTAGGGATTTTCTTTGTGCACTGGCAAGGTGAGACTGATTAATCCCTTCCCTCTAGCTAGAGGAGCGCTAAGTATGGAACTTCCAGCCTGTGCCAAGGCTTTGATCCACAGATTTCTTCTCAGAGTTGGGCAAGAGGATTCCACATCCCTAGTCTCAGCTGTTAATGGAGCAGGAGCATGATGAAGAGGTCGAAGTGACATTGCTCTGAAGGTACTGTAGGTGCTGGCTGACAAGAGGCTGAGGAACACCAGGAGACTGAGAATTGCAGCAAGGGTCAGAGTCTCATGAGGAGCGGTGCCTTCTGTGGAGCCCTTCAGTGACCCGAGGCTGGTAAAACCCTGCCCCTTTGGGATGCCATGGCCCTGTCCCTTGGCTTTCTGCAGACCCTGCTTCCCATGGCCAGCTTCCTGTGGCACCAAACTTAGTTGGTGATGTTCGTGGGTTCCTGCGGTGCTATCCTGGTTGCCCAGTGATGGGTGACCCTTGCAGTCATCTTTCAGGACCATCTTTCAGTTTCTCTGCAGCATTGTCTGGATTCCCCTCGTCTGCATCAAGATCACATTTAGGAAATACTTTTTCTGATGGTTACCATGGACTTCCTGCATTTCTCATGCTCTGGAAGTGTTTTGTTTCTCTTTTTTGAGGATGAAAGTGCACCTTGGTTCCTTTAATACGAAGTACTGACCCGCTCGGTGAGCTCAGTTCTGCTTTAAGGTCTACCCCAGGCTTCCCCTGTGCCACAGCCTGTGTTTCTTTGAGTGGTCTCTCAGTTTTGGTCCCATATGTGCAGCAGTAACCGCAACATCTGCAACGCGGAGCAGTTTGAGGCTGAGGCAAGAACAAGGGTTTCAGCCTTTCTGTGGGCTTCAGAACATGGGCAGGCCTGTTCATGGGCTGGGGTATTTAAATTCACTTTGTAAGGTTGGGACTGGAGATCAGATGGGTTTGGAGAAGCTGAAAAAAGCATTCAGGATGACTTTACAGGCTCGAGGTTGCGTCCATATGGATCTGATCTGAGCTCCGGGCTGCCTGGCCTGGAGGTGTTGCATTAATACTGCTTTGGTGTTTCTCCCACCTCAGCTTTGTTCCTTTGGGAGGTGACAAGTGATGTTTAACTGCCATTGCGCTGTGTTGAGGGCCTGTTTGCAGCTCTTCCTAAAGAGCTGCAGCTCTTTCCTCTCTTAGGATTGGAACTGTGAGGTGCTGTTGCTGGTCTGTAGCTGCATCCTGCTACTTCATTGAACAGAGCTGAGTGAAGGAGGTACTGAGCCACTTCATACCTCTCCCAGACTGTGTCCCTTATGTTGGGTGGGTAAGAGTCACTCTTCCAAGCATCATACCTGGAAGTGAGTTACCCGTACTCTGAGCAAGGTGCACTGGGGTTCTCGTGCAATCTCAAGGGATAGGGGAGCCGAAGGTAACTATTCTAGATGGTGAAGGCAGCTTGGACCGGAGAAATTCCTCTCCCCAAAGAGGCTCAGACTTTCTGAGGATCTGTTCTTACCCTGCAGGGCTTTCGTCGTTCCTGTGACTTCTCTGGGGTTATCAGCTCTCTGTGTTGGAGTTCCTGTTTCAGAGGCACTGCTGTGAATGCCTGTTGCAGTGCTTCAAGTTAGGGATGAATTGCAAGCAGTGGTTCTTCAAGAAGGCTGCAAAGACCTTAAGCATCTTCGTGTCATTTTCTTTGAGCTCTATGGCTCCAACCGTCACGCATTTCATCGTCTTACATCATTTCTCCTTGCAAAAGCTACTTTTTGGTCAGCTCTGCTGACAGTAGAGATCTTTGTGGCTTTTCAGTTATTTCAAAATCCAGCTTGTAGAACCTGCCTTGGCTGAATGCTGCAAGTGTTGTTTCAGAGGGATGCTCAATGTAAATGTACTGTGTTCAGTCTTGCATTGCTTTCCAGTAGTTCTAGATCTTGTGCAGTTCTGCATGCGTTGTCAGAGCTGTGTCCCCTGCAGTTACTCTCAGTTTCACGGCTGTAGCTGCTGTCTCTGTCCCATACAATCATGTTTTTGCTCTTATGCTGCCTCTAAGTTTTGTGTTACATTGGCAAAAGCCCCTTACCCCTTCCCGTGGGAAGAAGCACACAGCGTTCTTTGCTGTCACAACCTCGGATGGCTCCGTGTGGGATCAGCTGGAGCAGGGATCAGGGAAGCGTGGGATACCACGGGTCAGCCACAGCTGCTGCTGAGCCACAGGCTCGACTGTTCTCTGCTGACTGGGGCGAAATGGGTTCTGCCTTTGTTCTTCACAGCCTATATGGAGTGTTTATGTGGAAGGCAAAAGCATGTGCATGTGTGGAAGTGTCCCAGTCACGTCTCCGAGGGTGCTAGAGAACAGTTTCTGCCATTGGCCGTAAGTGCTTTTGAGAATGGTGTTAATGGCTTGCAGTAAGCACATATGGCACCCAGAAACAGAGGTTTCCTTGCCTCCAACTTCATCATTCGGGCACCAGTCACCGGGTTTTACTTTTGCTAGGTTTAGTGTTTGTCTTCCTCTCTCTGTTCTCAAATTCTGGGTCTGTTTCTCATTCATCGCGGTTGCAGATACCAACAGTTTAAGTTCCAGCTTTGTCTGTTACAGCAGATGTGCACTGCCTCCCTTATCTTCACTGCCTACAAGTATTGAACGTCTCGCAAGTGTGTCTTCACGTGTTAGATTGGCCTGATAAAGCTCAGGGGGGCAGCTTGGCTACATATTGATTCAGACCCTGTTTTCTTTTGATTAGATGTATTAAATACTCATCTGTGTTTATTGCAGGCACTTTAAAGAGCCCATGTGCTGCTACGCCCATTTGCTGGTAATTGTAGGTGCTGCAGAGCCTCCCTGTTGTACTTGTGGTCACTCGAAAGCTCTTGTTCAGTCTTGTACTTCCTTGCGAAAGATGCTCCGAGTTCTGTCGGAGACTTTGTACATCTCCACGGGCTGTGTGTGGTTCCAGGGACCAGCACAACGAGCCACAGAGTTTCCTTTGCACAGGTGCCTCGGAACTCAGCATGCCCAGAGCCTGGTCACTCTTCAGTTTGGTAGTTTGACCATAGAACTCCCAAGTCCTTGCCATTGCCAGCTTGTTTAATCACACTCTTTCCCCTTTGAGTGCCTTCTGGCTCCCCAGCTGCTTTTAAACCCGTGTGCCATCCACCCCATTCTGTATCAGTCAGCCTTGTCTGGTTCATGCAGTCTCTGCACCACCTCTGCTTGGCTCACGCTGGCACCTTTCTCATCACTGTTGTCTGAAGTGGTTTTCTCTGCCTTCATTCATGTAGGTCTCACCCATTCTCCCGTCTGAGTGACCTGCAGCTATTTCTGTGTGTTTAAATCCTTTCTAGAAGCAATTTTTGCTGTGGCTCTTCATCAGTTTACTATAGTGGTTAAACCCCAGCTATTTCCTTCTGGTCTGACTCCTTGTCTGTTCAGCCCATACATTTTCTGTGTATCTTAAGTGCCCTACAAGGGCTTAGATGACTTGGTGCATACGTGCTGTTTGGAACCTTAGTGTCTCCTTATTGCCTCTTTAATGGTTTTTGTGTCTAAAAGCAGGTGGCTCCTGTTGCATGTGTCTGGGTAACCAAGAGGGGTCTCAGCCACAGCAGAGGTGGAAGCTTGGCTGGCAACAAGGTTTGTTCAACACTCGCTGCAAAGGCCGCTTCCCTCCTTGGGACAGGGCACAAGGTGCAGTCTCACAGGGTTTGGGTTTTTTAGTGCTGCTTCTCCTTACCCTATGCAGAAACCACAGTGAGGTCAGATGGTGTTGGGGCTGTGATGGTACTTCTGTTCCACTGCAGCCAAGGGGCCAGCGGTGGAGGAGCTGCATCCACGTTTCTGAAAGAGGTTTTCCCTAAGGAAAAGAGAGAGCTGCTCTGGGGTTTATGCATCGTGGCGAGTTGTATTCCCCACGGTGCTTTAGTGTTGCCAGGGGTTTGTAGTGGGGTTCGCTTCCCAAAGCATCAGGGTCTGGAGCTGAACCGGTCTCTCAAGGCTCCCTTGTGCAGTCGGTAAAGGGAAGTAAGGGGATTTTAGGGTGAGCTCACTCTGACCTGTGTTAGCCACCTGCTTTAGGATAACGAACCTTCAAGCCGCACCCTCTGCCTCTCCGAGTGCTCCGTTGATGACTGGTCCCCTATCAGCCTCCACACTTAACCGGAAGAATCCCACCCTCTCTCTGCACGTCCTGCCTGGAAGCAGCCCTGCTGCCGCTGGCTGTCAGCGGGATGAAGAGCAAGAAGGTTCAACCCGAATTTGTTGAGCATGAATCAGCAGCTGCCCGAGAGCGAGTGAAGCGTGTGAAAGAGCACCTCCGCTCTGCCTTGCCAGCGCTTCCTACGGCTGCGGTTTGCTTATCCTTGTTTTTATGGCAGGCTGGCCAAGGATTTGGGGTAAGACTTCACTCAGCCTTTAACAGGAGCTAATGACAGGGTACGGGCTTCTCAGACTTTCTCATCTGATGAATAAAAGCCGTGCTGGAGGTGGTTGCACAACTGCAGAGGTCCTCCAGTCCGCCACATGGTCCCCAGCTGCTTTTACCTGCCTATTGACACGGTCCCCACCGGGAGCTGTGTGCAGCTGGGGGACTTCCGTCCTCCGCCAGCTCCATTGGAGCCCACAGCCCAGGCTCAGATTTCCTGCCTCCCCCTGCAGCGTGGCCCCTCTGCATGGTTTCCTGTAGCTGCCATCTTCAGCCTGAAGAGCGGAGAGCTGGTTCTGCTTGTCCAGCTGCCCCAGAGCGTAGAAGCCATCATGGAGCTGGGGAGCAGGCGTGTGAGGTGGCACGGAGCGCTGGAAGAAAGGAAGAAAGCACCAGGGCATCTCTGCATTGAACTCCATGGTTCTGACGTAGCAAAAGTTGGCAGCAAAGTCCCTCATTCTCCATTTGAGAACATTTCTGCTGAGACCCATTTAGTCAGGACTCAGTGCGAGACAAGCAGTGGGTGCCAAGCATCAAAGGGAGCATCAGTAGTGAGAGGAGGAGGCACAAAAGTACCAAATGTAATCAGTTCTAAGTAATGTTAAGTTTGATAACTGCGGTGCTTGCAGGTAGTTGACAGTTTCAGGACCTCAGTACAAAAGGTGTGAGAAAAACAGAATAGGACAGGACCTGGGGATGGGGAGTATCGGACTAGCAGATGCCCAGGATGAGAGCAGTTAAACTCACTGATAAGTAGAAGGCCAGGATGATTGCCATGTCTGTAATGTTAATTAAGCTTGTTGGGAAAAGTAAACGACCCTTAAAGACCACCACATTTTGTATGCGTGCCGGAAACCTTTTGGAAAATGATGTAATATGCCCAGTGACCGCATAAGGATGACCTGTAGAGCAATTCGGGGACACACGTTAGGAGGAGCTCTCCCCCGTGCCTCCCAGTGCTGCAATAAAGAATACCTGCTTGTCAGTTTGAAACTGTTGGCGAGTTTGTTCCTGGAGTTTTCTCCGAATCAATTTGGCGACCCAGGTGGGACCCTCTCTGCTCGGCTGCAGGACCCGCTGAGGACAGGGCTCCCTAGGGCCCGCGGGAGTTTTTCCCGGAGGGACCCCTCGACTCATTCGGATCGCTGCGGGAGCAGACAAGGACCGCCTCATAAAAGGTATTCTTTTCTTTTATATAGTCGTTAAGATGCAGGGGGCATCTCGGTTTGGTAAATCGGTTTGGTAAGCGTATGCACGGTAAATCGAGATAGGAAATCTCGTGGGTAAAGGCGTATACCCGGCTGCTAGCATCCGTTTGGTATACACCCACAAGAAGCAGGGGGCATCTTGTAGTTTGGGTCCGACAAGATGCAGTGGGCGTCTTGCACTAAAGGTTTTACTTTTTATTGGTATATACGCGTAAGAAGCAGTGGGCATCTTGTGGTTTGGGTCCTGCAAGACGCAGTGGGCGTCTTGTAGAAAAAGTTTTGGATTTTACTGGTATACGACTTGTGTTGCGACTTGTTATACTTATGATTTTGGTATTGGTGACAGACTGTTCTAAATGCATTATTAATTGTTGTCTTTGTTTCAAGTATGTTCTTGTGATTTTGGTGTTGGTGACAGAACTGTTAATTGTTAGTTTGATACAATGTTAGTATCTGTCTCGAGTGCTGTAACTGTGGAGTGTGTCTGTGGGATCCCGTGTGTGTGTGAATGCGAGACTGATACTAGGAAATCAGCAGAGTGGAGAGAGCTTGAAAAGAAGTCCTTTAGAGTGCATTTTGGCACACTGGGAAAGAACACTGGGGCTCGGTACATGAGAAAACGTTGATAAAATATTGTAACCAATGATGGCCGTTGTATACTTTGGAAGATCAGGAAAAATAGCCTAAAAATGAGATTCTGAACTGTGATACCTTGTTACAATTAATGTTGTTGTTGAGGGGGCAAGGAAAATGGGATGAAGTAATGTATGCAGATACGTTTTTCACTTTAAGAAACCGCCCCATGTGACAGACGGAATGAGAAATTAACATAGCTCCGACAGATCCCTTAATTTTGGCTTTGGAAAAGGACAGAAAAAAAAAATATATAAAAAAAAAAAACAAACCTGAAAGCTAAGCTGGAGAGATTTTCAGATTGTGGTACCGGGGAAAGATGCTTAAAGTTAAGGAAAACCAAGGGGGAAAGGAGGGGAGCTCGGGCAGCTCCCGTGTTTGAGCGTGGGATGAGTGCTGGGGAGGCAGAGGTGGAGGGATGTCGGGCGCAGGGGGAGTGGGTTTTTCTCCTATGGGACCGAATCGGGGTGTGCGTGTGCTGTAGGGAGTTTTGGACGTTGGAAGTGAGACTGCCCTGGGGGGGGAGAGTGCCATGGGGTGGCTCCAGTGGCTGAATTGGAACAAGACTTGACAAGGGACCTGGGGAATCTACCCTAGCAGATCCAGTGGTTAAATTAAAACTAGGGACTAGAGGGAATAAAGTGGAATTTTAGTGGATACAGGAGCAACTTATTCAGCGTTAATTCGGAGGGAGAAGAATTTGTTACAGATGTGGGAGTTGTCATGAATATTGAAGAGGCCCTCATATTTACCTTGGGACCAGAATTACTGTACTAGTGTCCCATGGTGTACCAGCATTCCTGGAACAGAAAGAAGCCCACTGGTTATCTCCTTCATGTTTTTTAAAAATACCAGGCCACCCCTGTGCAACATGATGATATAGAAATTGTGATCACTAATGTTGCCAACCCAGCATCCTTTTGCAGGAACAGCCAACAGAACTGTTAACACAGGACTGCTTAGCCACTATATGAAACTGTATAGTCAAGTCAACCAGATTTGAAAGAAACCTCTGGAACGTGCCCTGGAATTGGCTAAAGACAAAAGGATAAATATTTGATGCATTTGGTGTGGTCCATGCACATGGTGCCATCTGGAAAGAACGAGGACCATTGAACACACAAGAGACTACTGAAAGCTGTTCAGCTACCTGAGGAAGTAGCTATTATGTATTGTCGAGGGCATCAACAAGGTGAAATTTGGCCGATTCTGAAGCCAAAGGAGAACCTGAACAATCCAAACTCATTCCTTTAATCCCTGACGGCAAACTAACGATTGAGAAATCTAAACCTAGATATTCAAAGGAGGATAGAAAATTGATTGGAGATCTCAAAGGAGAGGAAAACAAAGATTGGGTTCAGATACCTGATGGGTGAATTGTGATCCCCTATAACCAACTCTGGAAGCTAATTCAGGAGAAACGTAACAAAGCTCATTGGGGTAGCAACTCCTTGTATAAATACTTAGATGAACAAATTGCAGGAAGGAATCTATATAACACAGTTTAATTAGTGACAATGTCAGCTCTGTCTCAAGAATAATCCTAAAATTGAAAATAGAAATCAAATTGGTACAACTGGGAGGAAGTTATCCGGGACAGCACTGGCAAATAAATTTTTCTGAATTACCGAGACCAGTATTTGTTGGTGTTAACGAATACTTTTTCAGGGTGGCCAGAAGCATTCCCCTGTAGAATAAATAATGCAAGACACGGAATTGGAACACTGTTAAACAGTATAATACCTTGTTTTGGAGTACCAGAGGCAATTTCTTCCGACCCAGGCTCGCCCTTTAGTGCAAAATAGTTACAAGAAATTAACAAAAATTAGAAATTGATTGGCAACGACATGTTCCTTACAGGCCTCAGGCCAGTGGGCAAGTA
The DNA here is from genome assembly GCF_028554395.1 of Pezoporus wallicus. Lineage (NCBI taxonomy): Eukaryota > Metazoa > Chordata > Aves > Psittaciformes > Psittacidae > Pezoporus > Pezoporus wallicus. The sequence continues at coordinate 21,442 of NW_026643043.1, forward strand.
GAAAAGATGATCAAACAACAGATTAGTAAAATATGTCAAGATATTGATACTAAGCTTTACCACTGGCTCTATTGAGAATTTGAACCACACCTCGGTCAGAAGAAGAGGCTATCCCATGTAAAATTTTATATGGAAGACCATATCAGTCCCAGTTTAAAGGAGAGAGCCTTCAGGAAGTGGGAGAAGGCTATCTCCAACAGTTTCTGGTCAATCTGGGAAAACAATTAGAAGAAATAAATAAGAGAATATTAGGGACAAGAGCAAGAGGTTTGGATTACCCAATTCACCCTTTTAGATCCGGAGACTGGGATTATGTTAAGAATTTTTCAGGATATCCTCTACAGGAGAAGTGGAGCAGACCGTACCAGATATTACTGACCACCTTTGAGCAGTGAAGATAAAGGAACAACCTGCTTGGATACATTATTCAAGAATAAAGCAAGCATCAGAACCTGAGAAGACATGGCAGATCGAACCTTCAGGACCCTTACGTATGAAATTGTACCGGTCATAATTTGGACTTACATGATAACTGGTGTACCAGCTTGGGACCAAAACTTACACCTGAAGTTAATGCAGAATGTTACTAATGTTTTTAATCGTAGTGGTGACTGCTGGGTGTGTGCACAGCTGCCTAAATCAGGGGAAAATCCGGACCTACCTTTAATTGGTGTTCCAATTCCCAATGCTGTCTCATGGACTAATTTGTGGGCAAACACCAGCAACCTATATCCAAGGGAAAGGTTAAAATTTGGGATAGCTGATCCTAGTCCAAGTAAAGAATATTATACCTGTATACAAAGTTGTATCACACCAGGAACCAGGGTAGGAGACTATGCTTGTTTAAATGCCACAGGTGCAGGTCACTACTCCCATTGTAATCATACTATTAATATAGATGGTATCGTGGTTCAGTGGTGGCCCCTTCCTGAAGGGAGAGGATGGTACTGGTCATGTGGGAAAAATGCTTATAAGACCCTACCCCCCAGCTGGAAGGGGGCATGCACCTTAGGTGCTGTGATACCAAATCTTGCTATTATTGACACGCATCCTCCTGGAACCTGGGTTAGAAGTTTTGCTAAACGGATTAAGCGAGGGGTTAGCCCTATTGCTGAACGAAACACTGCATTTCATAGTTTTGTGAGATGGCTAATTCCATCTTTGGGAGTAAGTCAATTAAAGAGGACAATCGTAAATAGCAACTATAGAGGAAATGGAAAAGAGAACCATTGATATAACCCAAGCTGAACAAGAAGAGATAACTATCTAAAATGTTACTGCAGAACCGAATGGCCCTAGACATGTTATTGGCCTCACAAGGAGGGGTCTGTTCCATAATCAATGAAAGTTGCTGTTCCTATATAGATCAAAGTGGCAGGATTGAAACAGATCTGGAGGAAATTTGGAAACAAACTAAGATATTTCATGAACTGGCCAAGGATGATACCTCCTGGGGGGTTGAAGAGATATGGAAAAAGTTAACCTCATGGTTACCTAATCTCTCCTGGTTAAGGCAACTGGTTGCAGGAATATTAATATTAGTTGTTTTAATATTGATTACTTGTGCTATGATATAATTTTCTTTCCGGTATTGTAAACGATTTGTAGTAAGTTATGAAGATTGGAAAAGAAATGAAGTCAAGCATCAAGTAGAAACAGGAAACTATTTCAAAAAGACTCTAGATGGTAATGGCAGTATATAAAATGTTGCAAAAGAATTTGCAAAAGGACAGAAAAAAAGGGGGATTTGAGACAAGGAGGCACAAAAGTACCAAATGTAATCAGTTCTAAGTAATGTTAAGTTTGAGGGCTTTGTAATGGAAAATAACTGCGGTGCTTGCAGGTAGACAAAGTTTCAGGCCCTCAGGGCCTCAATACAAAAGGTGTGAGAAAAGCAGAATAGAAGGACAGGACCTGGGATGAGGAGTATCAGGGACTAGCAGATGCCCAGGATGAGAGCAGTTAAACTCACTGATAAGTAGGAGGCCAGGATGATTGCCATGTCTGTAATGTTAATTAAGCTTGTTGGGAAAAGACCACCACATTTTGTATGCGTGCCGGAAACCTTTTGGAAAATGATGTAATATGCTCAGTGACCGCATAAGGATAACCTGTAGAGCAATTCGGGGACACACGTTAGGAGGAGCTCTCCCCCGTGCCTCCCAGTGCTGCAATAAAGAATACCTGCTTGTCAGTTTGAAACTGTTGGCGAGTTTGTTCCTGGCGTTTTCTCCGAATCAGTAGGAAGCTGTGAGCTGGAAGCTGCGCTTATGAAGTGTGTGGGGTCTGGTATGTTGAGGACACTGTGTTTCCAACCAGGATTCTGAGACTGCAGTAGCTTGACACCCGACTGGCTCAAGGACTGACAGGCATCAGCATCTCTGGGAGCAGCCGGTGTTCCGGAGACGTAGAACTCTTGTGGCCTCGATGAGGAAACACACACAACCACTGCCGTGCAGGTTTGTACAGGCTGCTGGGCTGCCCAGGAGAACTGGTTTGAGCTGTCACAGCCCCTGCTTACTGCATCTGTTTGTTCCCAGGAGCCTGGGTCCTGACAGAGCTGAGAGGCTCAGCGTATTTCCCTCCCTGCCCTCTATTGTAATCACCTAAACAGGGAGGATTTTAATTAGGCCACACTCCCTACTGATGAAATGAGTGCTTTGGCTTCAGTGGAGTTTCACTTAGCTTGCCTCTGCACTCTCATGGGCAGGATCTCCTCCAGCTTGCTTCTGGGTATTTCTGGAGTGAAGCCTGTGTCCTGTTAGTGTCTGTTCTTAAGCACTGCCATTTGTGGAGCACCTGGGAGCTGTTTGGTTTGCTTTATCAGAGCCCACGGTGCAGGCATCCCCTCTCTGCGTGGAGGCCCAAAGCTCCCCTCAGTGTTCCTGTTGTCCCAGGCGGATGCAGCCGGCACTCATGGGAACTGCCTGCAGCACCAGCTCTTGCTGTGACAGACCTGAACTGAGCAGGGTGTTGGCTGATGAGGAGCTCCCCATAACCCAGCAGTGTGCACCCAAGCCCAGAACCCACCCCATGTGCTGGGCCCCAGAGCGAGCAGCAGGGCAGGGAGGGGATCCTGCCCCTCTGCTGTGCTCTGGGGTGACCCCCCACTGTGGTCCTCATCCAGCTCTGGGGCAGCAGCACAAGAGGGACGTGGAGCTGTTGGAGCGAGGCCAGAGGAGGCCATGGAGATGCTGCGAGGGCTGGAGCAGCTCTGCTCTGGAGCCAGGCTGAGAGAGCTGGGCTGGGGCAGCCTGGAGAAGAGAAGGCTCCTGAAGGGGAGACCTGAGAGCAGCTCCAGTGCCTGAAGGGGCTGCAGGAAAGCTGGAGAGGGGCTTGGGACAAGGGATGTAGGGACAGGCCAAGGGGAATGGCTTTAACCTGCCCGAGGGGAGACTGAGATGAGCTCTTAGGCAGAAGCTCTTCCCTGTGAGGGTGCTGAGGCGCTGGCACAGGGTGCCCAGAGAAGCTGTGGCTGCCCCATCCCTGGCAGTGTTCAAGGCCAGGTTGGACACAGGGGCTTGGAGCAAGCTGCTCTATGGAAGGGGTCCCTGCCCGTGGCAGGGGCTGGAGCTGGAGGAGCTTTAAGGTCCCTTCCAACCCAACCCAATCTGTGATGCAGTGCAATGGGGCTGTTTCAGCCCCACTCAGCTCTGTCACCCTCTGGTTCCCACTGAGGGAGGCTCCGGTGATGATGGCTGCCTTCGCCCATGTCTGCACACAAACACTTCACCAAAGCCCTTTCCCCCGCTCCATTTTCAAGCGAGGACAACGACGTTCACCACCTCACGCTGGAACCCAGGGCTTTGTCCATCATTACGTGCCCCAACAGCACGCAGGAGGCCAGGGAACCGGCGTCTTCCCCCGGACACCCCATGTGGAGAGCTTGGCCGTGGGGAGCACCTCGGGGCTAGGATGGCTCTCAGGGTGCGTTTGCCACCAGCAAAGCAGAGCTGGGCCTTCCCCAGTGCCGTTAATGCCGGCTCAATGGGGCTGGAAGGCCCCTTCCCGCTCACCAACCCCCAGACCCCGCTGCCCCACGGCACCGAGGGCCCCGGGCAGTGCGCGCTGTGCCCAGCCGGGGTCTGCAAAGCGGGGCGGCCACCGCCCCCTCCCCCCGCCCAGGCCGGGGCGGACTCTTTTTCTCTCGCTCTCCATCTCCCGGCCCCCCCCCCCCCTTCCCCTCCGCCCCCCTCCCGGCGGAGGAGCACGTCCCGTTCCAGCGGTTTTCGGCCAACCCGCGGTGCTTGCAGGATCGTTCGGAGCGGCCGCGCCGGCGGAGCGGCCCCTGGCCCGGGCCATGGCCGAGTTCCTGCCCCCGCCCGAGTGCCCCGTCTTCGAGCCCAGCTGGGAGGAGTTCGCCGACCCCTTCGCCTTCATCCACAAGATCCGGCCCATCGCCGAGCAGACCGGCATCTGCAAGGTGCGGCCGCCGCCGGTGAGTGCCCGCATGGCGCCGCCGGGGAACGGCCTTTGTGTGGCGGCCCGGCCCGGCCCGCACCGGCGACCACCCCTTTTCCCCCCCCCAACCCCTCACAACGGCGGCCGCTCCGCTCCCCGCGGGCGCGCAGGTGACTCCGGGGCTTTGCGGCCGCCTCGAAGTTTGAGCGCCCGCGGGGCTGGACGGCGGCCGCCCCCCGGCTCCCCCGCCAAGTCGCTCCCAAGTACCGGGGCTGCCCGGTCGGAAAGTGGCCGGAGCGGCCGCCGGGGGTGAGCGGGGCAGCGGTTGACCCCGGCCGCGCCGCCCCTCGGGCCCGGCCTTCCCCTCCTCGGGCCCCGGGGCTCGGCCCAGGTAGTTGCAAGTTGGCCGGAGCCTTGAAGCGGCTGCTGGGGGTGAGCGGTCCCCGCGCCGAGCCCCGTCGGAGGCAGCTGCTGGGTGTTGCCCTCCATGTTGGCATTGTGGTGGTGCGGGGCTGGGGAGAGCTCTGCTCGGCTGGCCCGGACCCGCGGGGGCTTCCCTCGGTCCGGCCCGGCGCAGTTTTAACGCAGGTAACTGGCTCCTCAAGTTGAGCACCACCAAACTCCGCAGCTGGGAGTTTGGTTGGAGCCTCTGCGAGCTGAAGCCTAGACAGACATGGCCACCATTTTAGAATGCAACACACAGTGGGGAGAGTAATAAGCCTTCCTCTTCATCATCATCATCTCCATGGATGGTGTAGTAAGCTCAGAATTGGGCTGTGAATTCTGATTTCCTTTTGTTGGTCCACTCAGTGTGCGGAGAAATACTGTGAGCATCTTGGAGCCATAGTTTGCGTAGTCAAAATTGTTAGTTTGTTTAAAGGGATAAACAGCCGCTCTGGTGAGGAGATGGGCTGCTTGGGGTCAAAATCTCATTAAGAAACAGATGTGAATCACCTCGACTTTAAAGGATTTGCTCTTTCTCCAAGTGGAGGGTGTGCAGGTCTGGGGTGGTGCGGCTGGATGGAGGTGGTTAACGTGGTGGCAACAACCAGACTGCTGAACCGCAGCGAGAGCCCAGAGTCTCATCCAGCCAGAGGCAAAGCTGACAAAAACATTGCTGCAGACTTAAGTTTTGTCAGTGAGACTTTGAGTTCAGAGAAATAGCATTCAGGAACACATGCTGCTCAGTTTCGTGTTTTGATCGTTGCTGGGACTCCTGTTGGTAACCATCCTTTTCCTTCCAAATTAAAATAGAAGCGACTCGCTGCGTGACTCTGTGAGATGATAGAAATGTTTGTAGCAAACTGAACAAAGTGAATCTCATCGGAGAGGAAGATGTTTCTGTTCTCTGTAAGAAGAGGGCAGTTTGCAGTGGTGTGAACACACACAAGAACACTCTTGAATTCATGTTGAGGTAGAATATGCTGGCCAAATGCTGACACAGGGGGCTGAGATGGTTTTTATTATACAGTCAACCGTGGACTTACATCATATTTTTGAGTAGGGTAATCTTTTGGGCTTGTATATTGTCAACAATATTCCAGCAGCTCTGAGCAGAACAGAGTTTTTATGAAGGTTTTTTCTTTTGTGATTTGTTTGACAAAAAGAAACCCTCATCTGTGTTTCTTGGCTGCTTGTGTAAAAAGCCAAAACCCTGTAATAAGGGCTTCTCATAAGCCATATTATCTGCTAGAGAGCTGTAAATGAACAGCTCTCTGAAGGAATGACTTACTTATTACAACTGCATTTTTGGCACACTCATCTTCACTTACTAAAGAGCTAATATCTGTCTGTATTTATGATCATCCTGAAGGTATTTAGAAGTAGGATGAGAATAGTTGGAGTTGTGGAAGCTGCACACCTCGCAGCTGTGTGGAGCCTGGCTTTCAGGAGAGCTCAGCTGCCCTGGCTTCTATCGACCCTACGTAATGACTTGGATGCCTTATGCAAGTGCAGTTGCTCCTTCTCCAACCTAGAGCGTAGAGGGAGCTCTTCCATCCACCAGGCAAAGCTGTGAAGTTGATGTAGTTCCTGAAGGCAGAAGATGCAGTAAATCTTCAGCTATTGCTCTTGTCAGTGTAGACAAGCGGTTTCGTATACTGAGAGCTACAAACTACACCGACCTCTTCTCAAAATCGTACCCCTTCCAGCTGAAAGCATTGCTCAGCAATGGCCAAGGGTTGAAACCTTCGTGCATCCAAGGGAATCTTGTGCCCATGTTGTCAATGTGGGTACGTGCTGGTGAGCAGGCAGCAGCACTGCGAGCTGCCAGGATCACTGCTGATAAAACATTTGGTTGCTGGGCTCACGTTATTTTAGCTTAAACTCTGCTGGATAATTATCAGCAGATGAATTTGTGCTTTTGTATCTGAACTCTAATGTGGAGTAATAAAGTGCAAGCCTAGTGGTGCCCAGCTGTAGCTTCACAGTGTGCTCATGGAGAAGTCCTTACGCCTAAGCTAGCTTTGATGTTTCAGCACCAGACCACAAAGGGACTTGCTCCCTCATCTCCAAAGGGCCAGGGTCATCTTCCTGGGTACCTTTCTTCTGGCGTTAGCTGGGCACCAGATAAATGTGGAGAAAAGCACATCTGTCATGGCTTGTGTTGTGTGGCAGGCTTTGAAGGCAGTGAACTGTTCTATGATGGGGGTATCGAGGCATCTGATGTACTGTAGACATCTGGGTGGAAGACAGTGGATTCTGGGTGATCATTGCACATTTTACAGGATGAAAGAACATGGAGAATACGACAGGAGGTGTATTTCTGCGTAGCAGTTTGCAGTTGGGCGCTCGAAAGAAGATTTCTTCCTCTTTGTTACAGTGCAGTTTGTTCCAGTCATCACTGATGACTTAGTTTGGCTCTTGTTTGGATGATTCCGGGATACTGCACTGTCTTGTGAAGGGTGCAACAATAACTATATTCACTGTATGGAACAGTGAAGCAAAGGCTTTGTCGCAGCAGACTTGAGCACAAGTAGGCAGCGTCGTTGGCAGCAACGTGTTCAGGCAAGGTTTGAGACTCTACCAGTGGTGATTGCTTCTGGTAGTTGACGTGCTACATACATTAGAGATGCTTTGGCTCTTTGCTGTGGAAGTGGCAGTGAGGAACTGCATGATGGATGCAGCAGATGATGGGGCGCAACTTGTGTGCAGTCCATCGTGTGCTCATTTGTGGTTAGGGTTTTTTTCTGCGAGCTCAGAACATCCTTTATTAGGATTTCTGTATTGAAATGGTAATCTGGAACAGTGCTTTGTTCGGAAACGTGGCATCTCAAGGGTGGCCTGATGTTCTGGAAGATGTTAAGATGGCTCTGCAAATGACTGGGGGCATTTAAAGGAATGAAATGAAGTGTTGCTTGAGGATGGTGTCATTGTTCAAAGTAGGTAGTTAATAGCAATTAATGAAAGCAAACAGTCTAATGAATTTGAAGTCTAGCTTCAAGGGTGAAAGGGAAAACCTAGAGCATTTGGTACCATTCCTGCTCCAGGTTCTTCTTGAGAATGGACTCTTCCTTCTGCTTTGTTGTGTTGCTGCTTTGCTGCCGTGAAGAAATAGCTAATAACAATTACTTGAGCCTTGCTTACCATATGAATCCATTTCAAATTATACAGTATCGTACAGTATACTAAAACCATCAGGATTTCCCCATGGCCAAAAATGAAAACTGAAAATCTGGGTTAAATTTCTTTGCTTTAAATAATGTGAATGTGGAGAAGTGCAGTTGAGGCCTCCAAGTAACCTGAAGTCTACCATGATAAAACTAAGTGTTTGAAGATTAGAAAATCTGTATTAATGTACCTGAAGTCTTAAAGGAATTGATACTGGAGATCTCAAAGTTACTGGCTCACATTTTTCAGTGGATCCTGGAATATTGTGAAACTTTCAAGAGGACAGAAGGAATTAACTTCTTTATGGGTTTAAATTCTTTATGGAGTTGCTGACCACATCTCACTCCAGGGTAGAGGACTGGCTCCTGCAGCCTGAACTCAAAAGGTGATAGCATGAAGTAGCCTTGTATGGAAACTGGCATTGTCAAATCAGTGTCATTGTTTTCTGCGAGCCTCTCTGCTTGGTTAGGTCAGTTGTGTTGCCATGATCTGACATCTATAAATTGATGTAGTGTGTTCCAGTATTCTAATTATAATAATTGGTTTTGTGCACAATTGATGCTGTGCTGAAGGAATCACAAATGATTTTAACTAGTAATGAGACTGGAATGAGGAATATGTTTCTAATGGTCTTTTGGAACCTCAAGCTGAGGGGATCTAATTTTCATTAGAAGGCTAAAAGAACAAAAGCAACTCTTCCATGTATTTTGCAGGTTTCCAGTGGGTAACTCATTACAGAGGGATCCCAATTGCCTAATGAACAGTGAGTGTTATGAAACAGTGTTCGCTGAAGTAGGACTCAATGTGAGGTTTTACATTTAGGAGCAAAGGAGCATAGTTTAGTCGTAGAAGAGAGGATTGTAGGAAAACAACTGTGGATCCTTGTGGAAACCAGTGCAGTGGTGGAATGGATGCTTTGGCTAAACTAGGGAGTGCAGCTCTTGAGTTTCTCAGTGAAAAAATGGGGTGATTTTACCTGTGTGGCAGCACGAGAGTAGAAAATACTGCACTCTTTGGAGGATTTTAAAGCGATCTGACAACTGGAGAGGGTGCAGAGGGGTGCTGAAAGAGGTCTGCACATGAAAGAATGGGTTTTGGGGGAGTTAACCTAAAACACAGGTTCAGGTGAAACCTGAAGGCTTCTGAGAAGCAAGGCTGCTGCTCCAGCAATGGGCTCTGAGGAGCCACAGTGGTCCAGCCAGTGGCTGTTGAGGCTGCTTGTGCAGCCCTTGGCTTGATTTACTTTCATTTTAATGGAGAGAGAAAAACGAAAGCACAAAACAAGCCAAAACTCCTCCATTCAACTATGAACAAAACCCAGTTCACTTATGGAGCAACCTTGAGGGTTCTGGTGGTCTCCTGGACCTGGAGTTGTAAAACAGACCATCACCAAAGCAGGACTTGTTATACTCCATCCTAAACAGGAAGCTGGTCGTGGTGGTCCCTCTGCTTTGACACAACGCAGGGGCTCTGTCAGTTGATCTGTCAAAAAGAAGACAGAGAGGACTCAGTGATAGTACGTGAGTGAGCTTCATTGGAAGCACATCACACATACTGCCTCAGGCTCAGTGGGGAGCCACAGGCTCCTGTCCATAAGCCAGGTCCACTGAATTAGATAACAGGGCCCACAGCTTTGAACTGAGAATGTGAGCAGCTGTTAAGGAAAAACTGAAGGATGGAGGTGGGGTTGCCACTTTCTGGTGCTTTGGGACCACAAATGGGTGCAGTTTTGGGGAAGAAATGTTTGAGTGCTGAGGTTCCTGTCAGATTCTTGTGAAGAAAGAGCCCAGTCATGGAAGCTCTTTAGGAAATGTGGACTTTAAATGAGGCATTTGCTGTGTTCAGTGCAGGGTCATCCTGTGAAATGGGGTAGATTCAGAGCAGGCTCTTTGCTGGTCTCCTCTGATCTTTAATTAAGGTATTAGTGTTTGCTGCTCTTCTGAAACCCTGAAACATTGGAGTGTGCTCGAAGGAGGATGAGAAAATGCTCTCCTTGACTCAGTCTCCTCTAGTGAGGGGGTTTCAACACTCACTCTGTTAAGCTTACTGAAAACTTAAGATGAAACTATTTAGTCCAAACTCTATCAGACAACAGTAGTGACAGGTTTGGGGAGGTTTTGTTGGGTTTCGTTTGGCTTGAGGTGGACAGTGTTAGCTGAAAGCAGAGTTTCAAACTAAACACAACTCCCTTCCCCTGGCCGTGAATGGAATCAATGTATGGGCATTGCTGGGGGACATGGGGTGCATGTTCAGGAGACCAGGTTGGGTGTTTTTAAAAGGCAGGGAGAACTTTGGGGTCATACAGCCCCCCACCCTTACGTGTGTGTGAGTAAATCCTCCTCACTGACAGGAGGTTTACAGGTGAAAATGAATCTGAGCAGATCAAACAAGAGTGTCAATAGCCGGGGCTGCTGGGGCAGTGGGTGGTTGCTGTTGCAGCTGCTGGAGGATGGAGCCAGCAGCATGGTCCATAGTTGGTCTGCTGCTGTTCTGGGGTGGCTGTTACATTTGTTCTTAATCCAAATTACCCTGGGATTAAAGTCTGGGTCTGAAAGCTGCCAGTTACAGCTCTGGAGAGGGTTCACACCACCTCCAGAGGGCTCCAGCAACAGTCTGTGCTGTCCATGCCGGGAGTGTGTTGTGGGATCAGAGCAAAGGTCTGTCCACAGCATACTGTGCCTTGAGTGAAGGTGGCATAGCTCTTGAGGCATGCTGGACACTGACAGCTGAGCCTGGCCCCATGCTGATGGATGCTCTGCTTCAAGGGCTGGTCAACACTTCCAAAGGGAATTGGGGATCTTGGATTCGCTGCTCGTGCTCAGAGTGCAGCACCCCATGTGTCTGATTGTGCAGGGCTGCTAGCACATTGCTTGTTCTTGCCTGGTGCCTCGGTATCTGTTCCTCCATGCAGTCCCTTCCATGGAGAGGAGATGGGTGTCTCTTACATGTAAACCCTGTGACCTATTTTGTTTTGATGTTTAAAGCTCATGTATAGTTTCTGTCCTCTACCTTTGGGTCTCATGGAGCAGGACCTGACACTTGAGAATCATTTCCAGGTTACCTTACTTCTCTCTTTTGTTTCTCTCCCAAGTGTGGAGCAGGCACAGAAATGCTGGGATCTGGAGAGGTGATTCCCATGGCAAAGTCGTCTTTGGCTGTGGTTCTCAGCTGGGAAGGTTTTGGGGTTGCATTTGTTCTCCCTTGCTAGTCTGCAGTGCATAGCAGAGCCCAGTTCAGTCTCAAATGAGAAATACTCCCCAAGCTTGTATCATTGATGAGTCCTGTATGTAAGTTATGTTACTCTGTGCGGGGTCCCTTCTTAGCAAGGAGTAATTCAATGTTTTTGTTGGGAAAATCACCCGTGCTCAAAACGACCAAGCAAGGACCGTGTCGCCACAAACTGGGTTAGCTGGTGATTGGAGGTACCAACTAATGTTAGCCTTTTAACAGGGTCAGAGAGGGATTAGTTCCTGTTCCAAAGGAAGCTTTGTGGATGACCCCGCTGCTGGGGCGATAAATGGCGGCGCTCATCGGTTGGGCCCAGATTGTGCCATCTGTGTTTCAAGTGTGGTTTTAAAGTAGTCATAAAAGTACGAGAGGAAAAGGGACCTCCTGAGTCACCGAGTCTGCTCCCTCCCTCGTGGAGGCAGCAATCATCTAACACCATGGCACAGGCAAGATCATAGATCTGGGAACGCAGAATGTAGGTCATGCTCGCAGGGTGGGCATCCTGGGAAGCAGGGAACCGAGATAGTTAACTGAATGAATAAGGGTTTCTCTGGCAAGGATGACCAAGATATTCCTTTGGTGCTTACTAGGAGATGCTGTCTGGCAGCATAATGAAAGGGACATCTTTTTGTGTGTGTGTCTGGCATTGGAGAGATTGCAACTCAAATGCTCCTTGCAGTTTTCAAAGGATGTTGAAAAAGCAGGAGAGACCTCAGGAAAAAGCCTGAGGAAAATCTTTATTTGCAGGGCTGGAAAGAGAAGCAAAAAGGTATTTGCTTATTGAAAAATGACTTGACCCATCGCTTCCAGGAAGCATTCATGAATAGCTTCTTGGCCAGTAAGCAAGGAGATACTTGGTTCAAATGAGATGGAGATGAGGGAAGAAGTTGAAGCGAGCTAACCTGTAGAGCAGCTTAGCAGTGACAGTGGTAATTTCTTGTTCACTTGAATTCAAGGGAGTGGGGGTGGTTAAATCTTAATTAGAGAGTGAGTTTGGATGAGGTGCGGGGTTTACAGCCGCAGTTACAGGAGGCCTTTCCTGTAACACGGCTCTGGGAGGAGCAACGCAACTTGGAAATGTTGGTGTCAGTCTCATTTTTTGCCTGGATTTGTGTTCAGGTTTGCTCTGCCAGCTTTGGATAACAGACACACGCTAACAAAGGCAGGGACTGTAGTGATAGGACAAGGGGTGATGGGTGCAAACTGAAGCAGGGGAAGTTCAGGTTGGACATAAGGAAGAAGTTCTCCCCTGTGAGGGTGCTGAGGTGCTGGCACAAGGTGCCCAAACAAGTGCTGAATGCTCCATCCCTGACAGTGTTCAAGACCAGGCTGGACCTTGGGTGACATGGTTTAGTGTGAGGCATCCCTTCCCATGGCAGGGGGTTGGAACTGGATGAGCTTTAACGTCCTCTCCAGCCCAAACCAGTCTGGGATTTTATCTTCTTAAGGTAGAAGGACCTTGGAGGTGTGTGCTGGATGGAGGTGGCTTGCCTCAGACATGCACCTAAGGGGATGTGGGCCTGTAGAGTTGCTCTGTGTGTGCTCTGCTCTTCCACACTGCAGCTCCTCTTGTGGATGAGCAGCTTTGCAAATGAACATTGCACTAAAAAGCTCCCTCTCGTGGTGCTGCTGCATTTCCAAGGTGCATGAAGGCAGTTCCTGCAAAGCACATACGTCTCTTAATACTCCGTATCTTAGTAAGTTGTGCTTCAAAGTGTTTGCAGGCTTTTTGTTGAGGAAATAATACAATTATTAAAGAAGGGTTGGAAGAGTCTTGTTTAGGAATTAAGCCAATTTACTGTCTCTTAGCAGAAGTTATTGCAATGACTTTCTCCTTGCTTAAGAATTGAGCACTTAAGGCTGTTAAATGTTTGTTTGTAGTGGATGGACCCATCTGCCTGATAGACTGAAAAACTGTCAGAGTCCTGTTGAATAAATGGAGCTTCCAAAGCTGCTGCTTGTAAAAGAGCTGAAGTAGCATTGAAGTGTGCTGGTGTGCAGGCTGTTCATTAGTGACATTAAACCTCAGAACCGCAAGGTGCAGAAAATACCTGTTGTGGAAGCTTCTGTTCTCTGCAGTCACGTTACTTGTCCCAATGGACAAGATTCATGGTTCCTTGCTAGAGCAAGGGTCTTAGGAAATTCATCACTTTTTGGCCAAAAACGAATACCAGTCATTAGCACATAGGAGCTGTGTGGAGCTAACCGGTCACTGGAGTGGTGTGTTTCCGTATGCCATGCTGTGAATGAGGTTTTCTGTAAGATAATGCACATAAACCTCTTCATTTGCTTTCAGAAATGGAGTGGACGAGCTTGCTTCTGTCCTGCCTGAAGACAGGCTGCTTTTTAGCAGTGGCTTCGAAGTCTCTATCTGTCCTGGGAACCCTCCTATCTTTATTTCTTTAAGGCTGAGCCTGAGCTGGAACTTGTAGGCACAGGTGGGGATCCTGTTCCTCCTGTTGTGGCCCAGTGGCATGCCAGCTTTCCTCTGGGCTTCTCCCCAGAGCAGCAGACTGTGCCGGGGGATGTAGCCCAACCAGAAGAGTCGTCTGTGCTCAGTCCCACCTCTTTGACTTTGCTGATGGCCTGCAAGCACTAGCCCTGAAGCCCAGTGGCTGTGCCATTGCCTTCGGGAGCTGAACTCCTGCTCCTCTTCTTTTTATTCCTGTTTCTCATCCTCTGCAGCTCCTTACTGCAGGATCCTGTTATAGGGTAGTGCATGGCCCGCCTGGAGACTTGGCATCCACTTGGCATCCTTGGCTTACTACTCAGCTAAGCAGTCAGTCAGCATATGCCTCTTTGCTTTCATTTACTCTCTCAGCCTAAGCAAAGCGTTTAGGATCTTGCAGTTTGCCCTTTGGCAATTTACTGTTGTCACCAGCATGTCCCAAGGGTGCTGTGTGTCGTTACTACTGTCTGTCCTCTCCTGCTTTGGTTGCCTGTCTTCTGTCTGTCTCTGCACACAGAGCGAACTCCAGAGTTTTGACTAATGATGAAACCATTTGGTTCGGCTCGGAAGCCCCATTTGTTGCATCGAAGTGCAGCGCTTTCAAATTGGGTCCTAAATGCTCCCAGTCATGTTTCTCATCTCAGTTTGGGGTCTCAAATGATTCACCAGATAGCAGGATGTTAGAAAGGAGTGTCAAACATTTTCTTCATCACACTTACTATTTTCATTGCATTTGGTGTTCTGGCAAACAAGATAGTCAGTTAAAGAAGGGTTAAGTTTATCTAGTTTAGGGACATCATTCAGTTGGACACCGGTCTTTGTGGTGGTGTTAAAAGAACAAGAATGGTTGAGAAGCAAGGCCCCCTGGTTAAAGACTGAGCATCCCTTGTCATCCTGACTCCTGTTAGATGGTCATCTAATTTCCGGTTCATCTTTTAATTTCAGCCTGGCCTTGGTAAGTTTTGATGTGCTGAAAATGCTTTGTAGGCTCAGAAAACTCCCATATTACTAATGTGGAGGTCTGGATTAGTCAATGTATGTTTGATAAAACACACAGATTGGTGTTCCACTTTGCTCTTCAGTTTTCCTGTGCTCTCAGTGACTCTTGCATCCCTTTTCTGTAGTTGCGAACGTACCTGCTTCTGTTCTGGTGGCAGGATGAGGTTGTCATAATACAGAGCTGAGCCTGGATGGTTGTAGTAAGAAAACTGCTTTGCAAATCCTCTATGCTTGTATTAGACACTAGTTTTTCTATTAAATACGTTTGCTAAACCAACAAATCTTCTGCTTATGCTGCTGGTCTTACTTCAGTTGCTGTAGTCTGCCAGTGTTGAGGAAGCATTTTCCTTGTCCTGGTAGAAAGCTCTTGTCTCACTCTGCTGTCAGTAGCTCTCGTGCATTATCTCCATTCTGTAATTAGTGATAATAAGATAATTTTATAGATAATAAATTACTGTCAAGTTCAAATCAAATCTCATTTGGTTTAGTGAAGCTGGGTATTGCCAAACCAACTGCATGTGAGAGATGTCAGAGATCTGAAGGATAAAATTGCTTTAGAGTTGTATTTATAAATAACACTGCCAGTTGCAGGTAGTCCGTCAAAGAAGTGATCATCTTTTGGTAATTGGCCATATTCCAGCTGTTCGGAATGTTTGCAGACAAGGAATTAAAAGAAGCAGCTTTTTCCCCTGTTTTTAGTGCAGCTGCTGTTTGTTTTGGAGACCAGCACTTATGAACACAAACTGCTGCGTTTGTCCTTCCCTTACAGTCTCTGCTATCAGATGTTAGTCTTCCCGACTGAGGCAGGATCATGGGTTATGAAACTTGACTTTGTTCTGTGCTTTGCGTGGTGCCAATACTGGATTTACGCATGGAAGTGATGTCCCATCTCAGAGCGGGTTTATTCCTCCTGCTGGGAGGGTTGGACCTGCTCAGCAGCAGCGCTTCCCAGGCAGTTCAGGCTTGTTGGACATGGAGTAACTGGGAAGCAGATCTTGCCATGGTGGGGTGTGATACCTGACAGGTTGGGTGCAGCCCTCGCTTCCAGGCAGCTCTGTGCTGGGCTCCTGCCATGTGCAGGGCTGTGCCATTGGAGCTGAGCAGGGTTTGGGAGCCATGGAGACCTCTCCCATGCTTTTGACAGACACGTAGAGAAGCTTCCTTCATTTTCCTTGTCTTTTGATGAAGCTCTTCTGTTTTTTGCAGGACTGGCAGCCACCATTTGCATGTGATGTCGATAAGCTTCACTTTACCCCAAGGATCCAGAGGCTGAATGAACTGGAGGTAAACTGGAAAGCTGAACATCATTTCTGCTCCAGAATGTTGAAGTATTGTTTTACGAGTGGGCTGTGTTTGACTTGAGCTGGCATCACTTGGGACCTCTGAACGTCAGTTTTTAATTAGCAGAGAAATTCATCTGTTTCAGAGCCTAGTTAAAAACATACCAAGCATAACAAGTCAAGTTAGTGCTCATTAAAGGAACATAATTTAGGCCTTTTCCACACAGAGGTGCTTATAAGAGGTTAAACTCACATTCTCAAGCACCATAGATTTGCGTCTGCATTTTGCACATGCACAGCATCTTGTAGAAGAGATGAAACACTTAAAGTGCTTTAAAAATAACAAGCCATTTGGAAGAAACAATTGCAAAATCTGGATTCAGTTGGTGGAAATTTGCTGTTCGCAAGCACATTCATTCACTGCTGTCATGAATTCAGCCTAGAAGAAGGGAGCAGCAAGGAGTCCTGCTTAGCTCACCACTGGTATGAGCGGAATGACGAGGACTCTTTGCTTCCCTGATTTTTCTCATAATAAGCCATAAATGCTGCTTTATATTTGGGCTGTTAAAAGCCAAATTGTAATAAATTATAATACACATTTATTAACGTCATAAGTGTAATCAGTCCTAGCAATGCAGCTCGTTTAGGTGGTATTTAGCAGTAATAATGCATTGCTTGTCTCTTCTCAGAAAGCACTTTTCTAAATGCAGTAAAAGTTAAGAGAGAGTGACTTGGGGAAGGACTGGTGGTGTCTGTATAGGTTTGAATTCCTTTTTCCTGCATGTGACAGAGGGGAAAAATACCAAATGCCATTGCAGAGGGAAAAGTGAGGCAGGCAGCTGAGGCTGCAGCATTAAAAACCCTGGGATACAAAAGCTTCATCTGCCTCTAGCGTGCAGATCATTTGATTGTTTGCTTGTTGGTTTTTCAGGCCCAAACTCGTGTAAAGCTGAATTTTCTGGACCAGATTGCGAAGTTTTGGGAGCTCCAAGGATGTACGCTGAAAATACCACATGTGGAGAGGAAGATCTTGGATTTATTTCAGCTTAATAGAGTAAGACTGTTACAGGGGAGAAACTTGTCCTAAAAAGATCTTGTGTTATCTCAGTTTCTGGGATGGTATCACAGTTGTTCAAGGGAGATTTGGGGGTATATTTAATCTGAATAAAAAGTATTTTGTTAACCTAACATAGCCAATGTGACAAAATCGTAACAAATATAATATCATTGGCAGTTTTCTTGTGAGCTAGGAGGTCAGATGAAATTTCCAGGTCTTCTTTAGAGCTAACTTGGATACTAACCGGTCAAGAGTAAACTTAGGCTTAACTGAAGAAAGCTTCTGAACAATGACAGCAGTGAGAAAAAGCGTTTTCCATTAGAAATATGGGAGGAAAAAAAAAACCAATTATTTTTAGGCTGAAGCTTGTTAAGCTTCTGGAGAAGTTTATGTATTCTGATAGTAAGGGCTTTGGTTCGCTGATCCCAAGGTTATGTTTAGCATGGATTTTATGTGATTGCTTTTGAGCCTATTCTGTAAAATAGAATACTTGTTCCAGTGAGAAGTGATTGGGCTGTGCTAGCAAATCATGGAGGAATACAAAGTGGACAAATTGCAGCCAGAGTAATTCTCACAAGTAGGCTGAATTACTGCTTGGTCGTG
Organism: Pezoporus wallicus; assembly: GCF_028554395.1. Taxonomy (NCBI): domain Eukaryota; kingdom Metazoa; phylum Chordata; class Aves; order Psittaciformes; family Psittacidae; genus Pezoporus; species Pezoporus wallicus. The sequence goes on from NW_026643043.1 coordinate 39,068, forward strand.
TAGTACAGGTGCTGACTTGCAAAGTAACTGCAAAGTAACAAGGTTAGGGTTCCTAACAGTAGGATATATGTGAAGTATTTCAGTTACAGCTTTGAAACAACTTTCACATTTGGGTTTGGCTTTTTTCTTTTAATCTGTCCACTCTGATTTAAAACAGCAGTTGTGGTGGTGTCTTGCTTCTACACAAGCAGTGCTTCCCTTAACCACTGAGAGCTTTAGTACTAAATACATGACCTTTTTGTGTTTTCGCTTTTTAGCTGGTTGCAGAAGAAGGAGGGTTTGATGTCATTTGCAAGGAGAGAAAATGGACCAAAATAGCCACTAGGATGGGATTTGCTCCTGGCAAAGCCGTGGGCTCGCACATCCGCGCGCATTACGAGCGCATTCTCTATCCTTACAACTTATTCCAGTCTGGAGCAAGCCTACTGGTAAGCTATACTGAAGCTAACTGAAGTCACGTTCATTTAGCAGCCAGTCTGTTCTGTTCTTTTAATTGATGGCACATTTCTGAAGCCTGCATTTTATGCGTTATGGCACGCAGAGGACAAGATGCCGTCTGTGGTGGTGATGTAGGCAGTTCAGAAAGCCATGGGCAGACTTGACATCCAAAAAGTAACTTCTCCCTGACTGCTTTGAATGCTGCCTTTTTGTATTTTCTCTCTCCACAGAAGCCTCATGATAATGAAGTTTCAGACTTCCTGTAAGGATTTCCTTTTAGCGTGGCTTTGTGAAATGCAAAATAGTGCTGTATTCAGAGGTCATTACAGTCCATGTCTGACAGAACAAGAGTGCTGTGAGTCTGGATCACTTGCACATAGAGTGACTGGGGAGCTACATCACACTATGGGAGTTCTGTGGCAGTAACTCATTTTGCTTTCACTAAGGATGTCCACATTGAAGAATTCTTCATGCATATTGCAGTGGAGTTAACAGGATGGCTTGGGACTTTTTGTCAAGCTTAAATCTTCATCCTTTCTGCTTAGATTTGGCCCTTAAAACAAAACTCAGGGTTGGTTGAGAGTGGAAGCAGCATCTCTAATGAAGAATAGGGCTTTTCTTTTTGAGCAGTAGCCATTTATTCAGAAAACCAAAATAGGCTGCAGTTACCAACATCCAGCTTTTATTTGAAGCGCTCTTTCCATGATGATCTTTCAAGCAGAGGAGTGTTGACCTTTTTTAAGCAATAAAAGCCCTAATCCTGTGACAAGTATGTCTCTGTCTGCAGAAGTCAACACTGGCCTTTTACATAAAACTACCAAAATAGGGGAGCTTCTTGACATACACCAGGAAAGGTTGGCATTGAAGGTTGAAGGCTTTTTACTTAGCTAGTGCTGATGACTCTTCAGTGAAAATCTGAGATTCTGCAGACCCTTCAGAAGAAATAATTGACCTGTGGTAGGTTTGAGTATTAAATGGCAGATAAGAACAGAATACAATTGAAAATATAAAGCTTTGTGCTGGGGAAAGTGCTGTGTCAAAACTATTTTGCCTTCCCTCAGACACATTCATGTTTAGCAATGGAAAGCAAGACCTTTGATAACCTTGTGTGGATTTATTAGGTCTGAAAACTGCTGATTCTCTTCTCTGTTGTTCTTTTTGAAGCTGGTGTGTTTGGGGACGAGCTTTGCTCTGGTGTTTTTAAGGTGCAGTTGCACAGGGAAAGACCTAATTACAAGTTGTAAAAGAGGGAACATCCTTTCATTCATGGTTTTCTCAGTAGTGGACCCTCTTAGAAGAGGAAAACTCTTCTCAAAAGAAGAGAACGTGCTTCCTTTTCCATTTAATTTCCCAAGCACTCTCTTGCAAAGGGCACATAACGTTTGTTGCAGACTGATGCTTGGTGGGTGCAGATCTGGAGATGTAGGTGAGGTTTACTTCCTTTTCCAAACACCTCCCCTGACCTCCCTCAGAGCTGTTAAAATATTCCCCTCCCATACGTGGCAGAGATGTGTGTTTTCAGTGAACTGAGAGAATCCACAGAAATCTGTTGGCTTCAGCTCACTTTTCACTCTAAGGCTTGACTTCCTTCCTGACAATGTTGTCTTCCAGCTGAGTTTGTTTTGCAGTACAGTTTCTTTTTGAGGAAGAATGTCAACTGAGACTCCTTTTGGCTTTCCTCCATGTCTTCTCTGGAAGTGTGGTGCTTTCCCAGATGCTTCTTGTGTAGGTGTCCGTTTTATTGTATGTCTGCTCAGTGCTTTCCTGGGAATCCAAGCGTCTGTGATTCTGGGTTTTGAGGGAGATGTAGCTATTCCATTTGACAGCTGTCAGTGTGAGGTGTGTGCTTCCTTCTTGCAATAGTTCAACAAGCCTTCTGAGAGAAGCTTTTCATGCAGGCAGGATGGGCACCTGGAAGGGCCATTCACTGCTTACTTTTAATTATTATTAACTTTTTAATTGGTAGTACTTGGAATATCCATTGGCTTCTTTCTGCAAAAGCTGAAAATAACACAGTGATTTCCATTGATGACCGTGCCGTAACTTAAATCTCATCCAGATCTGTGTATAGCATTAATTGTTTATGTGTGGCTTAAATACATGTTAAACTAGCTTCAGGAGTTCTTTGACTGGAGATCCCAGCTGAAGATACTTCTGTGTCCATACTCAAATAGTGAATCTGGCTGGAGCTCCGGAGGGGTGAACAGATAGCATGTTTTTATTAAAGCTCCTGTTCGGTCAAACAGCAAAAATCCCTTAAATCAGGCAATGTAATACTCCAGGTAGCTCTCCACAGGGATTTATATAGCTTATTCTTATCTTGAAACACTGAACTAGGCAGGTCTTGGGTGTTTGTCTCCAGAGCAGTTACAGTAAAGCTGTTGGGGTACTGGCTCTTACTCTCTGTACCTCACTTGTACTGTGAGCCATAATAACCATTGGTATGATAACAGTCATGCTATGTGCCAGAGAGATAAATACCCCCCTACGTGAATGGAGGTGTCCAGAATCTTCTGTCAGTGCATCTTCTGGGATGCATTGCCCAGATAGTTGCATGATTTAAAGTACAGCTGCAGTTGGGGGGGCTAGTGATGGTCTCATGGTGGTGTGCTTTTCAGTGAATGTAACTGGATTAATAATTCTGGGTCTGGTCTCTTTACCAAGCTAAGGCTTTAATATCCTGAGTGGGATTCATATGTCCAAAGGTTTATGTGTATATGCCTTTAGTAAAGATGTTTTGTGAGATGGTTTCCTAGGATCCTTTGTTTTTACTGGAGCAATTAAGGACCCCTGGAGTTGGGTCGTTCTTACCCTCAAGTGAATACATAACTGGGGTTATATCCTGCAAGTACAGGCAGCCTGGGTGATGAGCTTTTTAAATTGCCTCCTAAATCTGGAGGAGATTAAGTGTATCCCAACCTTTTCTCCCTCATCTTCTTGACATCCTGGAGGCCTTGTGAACATTCCCCCTGTGTCCTTTGCCTGCCTGCTGAAGGAGCTGCTCCTTAATGCTTTGAGATGATGGGATTTGAGTTCACTCTCTGCCACCATTTGGAGCTGGAGGATTATATGAGGAACCATCTTCTCAGAATATAATGAGATCCTGATCACAGGCTAGATCATAGTGCGTAGGATGAGCTTATGGTAAATTACTGATGGAGGCTGAACCTTACCAGAAGGGCTCTGCTGGGTGAGAGAGGAAAGGACTGAAGGAATGGCACCTAGTGTCCTTGCTTAAAGACACTGCTTGCAGTTGATCAAGTCAGTCTGGGAATAAACTAGGTTGAGGGGAATTCCCATCCTTCAGACAGGACTCACATTTCTAGTTCTTAGGTACAGCTGAAGATGTTAATTCACATCTATTTCATATTACTGCTTTGCCTTGGGCTTACTGAGGCACTGGAAATGTTTCTGTGTAAACAGTTGTTGAAACCTCAATGTTTAGGAAATGTCTTCTGGGCTGTTTTTCAGGGGATGTTCTTTCTCTTTTTCCCCTTGGCCACCACTGCAGGGAGGCAAGTTCCATGATTTGCTGGTTTTCTCTTTCAAGGTTTCATTATCCTTTTGTTTAGGAAAAGCTTTCTAGATATTTGCTTTCAAGGCTCATGTGGCCTCTGTTATCAGAAGTCGAAACTTGAAGTGGAAAAATCTGTTTCATATGAGAACAAGATTCAAGGAACCAGTTTTTATAGGAGCCATGAAATGTGGCAGTGTTCTGGGGAGTATTAATGCCACTTGCTTTAGTTCTCTCATGGTTTTCCTATTTTCTGGAGGTTTCTTAGAGCAGTGTTGTGGACTGGCTGTGGGTGAGAGTTAATGATACCCTGCTACCCTTGACTGATACTTCCTGTTTTGGTTAATATTCCTTTCAGCATGACCTTGTCTTCTGAAATACCACTTTCTCCTTTTCCACTGCCCCTTCTGATAGCATTTGTTTTGGAAAGTCTGATTCCTGTGCTGTCTGCTTTAGTCCTTCCACCTCCGTGGTGGCTCTCTTGCAGTTCCTGTCCTCTTTCAGTCGAGCTGAGAAAATGCTTGTGATGAGAACAGATTAACAGAACTGGGGGCATGTGGATCCGGCAGTTCATGTGAAATACTTCCTAACAGCATAAGACTTTTTCTTCCTTTAGGATTTGTTGTTTGCTCTTTAGTCTGTTGTATTTTGTCTGCTGTTGCTGACTGGTTTTGTCAAACTTGGAATTATCATTAATTATTATTTTTCTTGCCAAGTATATGTACAGTTTACAGCAACTTAATGTGTTCCATCCTGGGGCCTTCTGTGATTCTGTGTTCATTCAGCAACTTGAAAGAACTAAAACTGTTCTTGCAGCTTCTCTCCTTCTGTCCTTAATTCATGCAGCAGAGTTGTCCTCTCCAAACCATATAAAGAATGCAATGTTCTGCAGACAAAACTGTACTCCTTGAAGACTGGGATGTATGATGGGCTGTAATTTACTTTTATATTGCTCTGTATGTTAGCATTGCAGTAATGCAACCTGAGAGCAGTACAGCAGTTTCCAGTATGCTGTTGATACAGACTCCAAAAGCACAATCTACTAGAAGAATGGGTGTTAGTATTCCTATAGAGAGGTGTTTGGTGCTCATAACACTTAAAGGATGACTTCAGCTCTATTTAAGATCCTTTATTATAGTTACTGCAATCAGTTAAAGGACAGAAAAAAGCGATTTTGTGACTTACTCAAATCGGTCGTGTTACAGTTGTCATGAATGCTGTTTCTATTAACTCAGCACAGTGATTGTGGAAGCCCTGTCTGCATTCTTTCACATTAGCCAGGAAATTGTTCAGCACAAAGTTTGGATGCGAGGTGGAGGCAGAAATGAAGTAATCAAATTGTCTTTCTTCAGTGCTTGCAAAAACCAGATCTCACCAGTGACACAAAGGACAAGGAGTATAAGCCCCATGATATCCCCCAGAGACAGTCTGTTCAGCCGTCGGAAACCTGTCCTCCTGCTCGTCGAGCAAAGCGCCTCAGAGCAGAGGTGAGAGAATCTTTGTATGGGCAAGTGCTCTGTGGTGACCGAGTTTGCAGCCATAATGCAGTGGTGGAAGTCACGCTTTGAAAGCTGGGCCAATAAGTCCTAGAATTTGAAGTTCAGGGAGCGGTTGATTGTGTGAGTAGCAAGATAGTGGTTGCATGACCTCATTTCCTTAAGAAATCGGGCTTAAAAAACACAGTGTTGGAGAAATGCATCTTTATGCCGAGGGATTTGGGAGTTGTTCTCCCAGAGTCTCAAAACTTCAGGGAAGAAATACAAGAACTGGAAAACATTATTCTGTGTTGAAATCTCCACAGTCCACTGAGTGCCCTCAGTGCTCCAGCTTTGGCTGGAGGATGTTCTGCTTGTCAAGGGTCAGAATCTCTGAAAGCCCAAAGTCCTTGCTCCTTTGCTGAAGTCATACTAAAAACGTGGTATCATGACTGGCACAGGCTCTTTGTAGGATTTCCTTTCAAATCTCTCCAGGTTATTCCCTCTCTCTGAACTCTTTCTCTTTTTTTCAATAATTAAATACAGGTATTTCAGAAATTCAGGTTGCCTCTTTAGATTTACTCATTTGTAAGTCTAAAATGGTTCTTTGATTTTAAATGAAGTCGTCGGAGCCTTCATCTGACTTCCATCTGCCTGGCTTTTCCCTAGGACAAGTCAGGTGACAAGTTTTCAGACCTCCATTGTACCTCAGGGAGGTGCTCCTGTCTCACATGAGCTTGTTCCCTGAACCTCTGCAGCCCTCTCTTGGCATTTACCAGAGTGGGCAGGAGGGGGTGAGCATTGGATCCCTTGGGTACACAGCCTTCCTGCAGCTCTGCCCACCGGGATGTTCCAGGATCATGGGTCCGCACTTGGGCAGGCAGCAGTGGGATGGATGGATGGACGTGAACCTTTTCCCATATACAAGCCTAAAACCAAAGCGTTGTGTCTTCATGACTGATTATTTTGTTTTGGTTTTCTTTAAGGCAACCAATATTAAAAGTGAGTCTGACCCTCCAGAAGCAAGAACTCACAATCTGAGACGGAGAATGGGATGTGCACCTCCCAAGTGTGAAAATGGTGAGTGGGGACTGAAACAAAATGGGATTGCAATTGCTGTTCCTTTGTGCAAACGGTTCAAGACCAGAGTTAAAATGCAGGAGTTGGAACAATACAAAGTATTAAAAAAAACCCAAACCAACCAGACTTCATTTGCGAGTTGAATTTGTTGGAAAGGTCCATTCATGGCTGTGACATCTCTTTGGTTTTGTGCGTGGTTATCTTGGAGAAGATACTTTTGGTGGAAGCAACAATTTCTCCTTGTTTTTTAAACCTCAGTGTCTGCTGGGGGGCAGTCAGCAGCGAGACTTGAGCCACGTTTCTGTTCTGTATTTTCAATGCCCAGCATCAATCCACTGGCTTTAAATAAAGGAAACTCTTTTAAGTCTGTATCAGATTTCACATAGTTTTAGGAAAGAAATTGAAATCAGGAAATGAAACTCACGAGTGCAAAGGATCGTGTGAGCTTCAGTATCTAAGAGGATTGGGAGCTTCAGCATCAAGTTCCCATCATAGAATTGTTTTAAATTCCTTCTGTCAATAGCCCTGAGTCTGTTGCATCCTTAAGAAATAATAATTTTAGATTGAGAAGAAATGTTTAATGCCATCAAACAAAAGAATGAGCTTGTTGAGAGCTAATTTGGCAAAGCAAATACAGGGACCCTGTGCAACTACTGCTAACTGAAATGAATGAAGCAGCTTCTCAGTCTCTTTGTGCATTCAAAAGAGTTTTTTCCTCCAAGAATTTGTGTAGATTTTGGTCTTTCTTTTTTCTCCTCCTGAAGAGTAGAAGCAAAGGCTCCAGACAGCATTTTAATGCCTAAATGTCTGAAGGATGTAGACTTTTTTCTCTTTAATAACTGTGTTAGCTCTCAGACTCCAAGATTGTCTCATGTCCATGTGTAAAGCTCACATGTAACTTCAGCCAAGAGCTTCATTGCCTGCTTGTCTTCAGCACCAGAAGTGGTACAAGAAACTGAAGCGTGAAGGTCGTTGTAGGAAGCTCTTGTTGTTTCATGTCTCCATGTGACATGCTGCTGTAAAATCAATGGAGTGATGGAGCTACATTTGTTACCACCACATGGAAAGAAAATCTTAGCTTATGAGGATGCTCATAATCTAAATAGGATTTAAAATACCCACTCGAAGAATGCGGGCTGTGATGGTCATTGCTTGCTCGTGGGGGTATGCTTGGTGTTTCTGATAGTTGCAGGTGTTCAAATCTTGTCTTAAGCTAACGGAAACAAGTGTGTGTATAGGATAACAAGGAATTCAACAAATAACTGGGAGTGATGCAGTCTGAAAGTAATAACAAATAGTAACAAGTATTCTGAGCACTAAACCGTCTTGTAATGCCCTCACTGTTCGGTGTTCTGCTGCAGCAGAAAAGGAGACGCACAGCCCAGTGAAACTGCCCGAGAAGAGAGAACATGCTGGGGAGCCAGAGAAAGACAAATCCAAAGTCCGGTCTAAAAAGCCCACTAATGCTGTGAGTACCCCTGCTTCCTGCTGCTTCCCGTTGGTGTTCCTGGGTTTCTCCTGGGCATGCAGTTAAATGTGGCCCTTTTATGACATTAAGGACTCTTGTATTCTTCACGTAACCCTATGGTTGAAACAAAGCAGTATCTGTGCCTGGCAGAACATACATACTCATAAAGCTTCATGCTGAAGCTTAACGGGCTAGTTAAGTTTCACTGTAATTAAAGTAATTTGTTTTCTGTCTCCAAGGTACAGCGTTAAAATCAGCAGTTTGAATGAAGAGTCCAAATAGAAATGGTTTTTTGTAAGCTGATTTCTCTGCCCATTGCCAACCTGCCCCTTTTCCTTGGGGCTTGGTAGCTGCTGTGAGAAACCTCCATCACCATTCTTTATCAGCCCAAAAGCACACAGCTCTGCTAGGAAGCTGGTGCCTTTCCAAATTAAAATGAAGGTCTTGGCTAGTATCTCTGGGGGAAAAAGAGGGGTGCTGCCATCAAGAGGAACTTCCCCTCTTCTGAGGCTCCCAACAGTTGGTCTTGGAGAAGGATGAAACACAGAATCATAGAATAGTTTGGGTTGGAAAAGACCTTAAGATCACTCAGTTCCAACCCGCCTGCCACGGGCAGGGACACCTCACACTAAACCATCTCACTCAAGGCTCTGTCCAACCTGGCCTTGAACACTGCCAGGGATGGAGCATTCACAAGTTCCCTGGGCAACCCATTCCAGTGCCTCACCACCCTCACAGTGAAGAACTTCTTCCTTAGATCCAATCTAAACTTCCCCTCTTTCAGTTTTGGCCTGTTACCCCTTGTCCTGTCACTACAGTCCCTAATGAAGAGTCCCTCCCCAGCATCCTTATAGGCCCCCTTCAGGTACTGGAAGACTGTGCACACATGCTACAAGTGAGAACAAGAAAAAGTGTTTGTGAGCAACCAACTGGTGTTACCAGTACCCACCAATCAGCACAACTGATTCAAACTAGGCTGGCCACTGAATCAGGTCTCCAGTCACTTGAAAACCAGTACATGAAAGGGTTTGGTACTCTTGCGGTCCTTCCTTTAAACTACAGAGCGGGGGGGAGTGGTTAAACTTTGGCATAAGTGTTTTGTGTGTACTTGTCTCATTTCCATTTCAGAGAGAAAGTAAAACTAAACTTCACCAGGTGACCGAGGTACCAACCTGCTCTTTCACCTGAAGTGCTCAAATTCCCACTGTGCCAATTTCTTGTTACAGGTGGATTTGTATGTATGTCTCTTATGTGGCAGTGGTAACGATGAGGACCGTCTCCTGTTGTGCGATGGCTGTGATGACAGTTACCATACTTTCTGTTTAATTCCACCCCTTCATGATGTTCCCAAAGGGGACTGGAGGTGTCCCCAGTGTTTGGCTCAGGTAATCCAACAAACCATAGCAGTCAGCCTGAAGGCTGTTTCTTCTTTCGTAGTGTTTTTAAACTCAATCCTAGGGATTGAAAATAGAGTTTGTTATTATTTGAGGTTGTGCAAACAATGTGCTAAAGAGTAAAACTAAAATGAAGATTGGGCATGCTTCAAGTTGGAAAGCTGGAAATCAAAACCTGATGTGCCTTTAACAACTACACTGGGTTTTAATGGGTGTCTTTGTACTTAAAATTGAGTCTCACTGGGTGCATCAGCATGGAGGTCTTCTTATTTCTTAGCTCAACTAGAGGAGGGAGAAATTAGACTTCACTGATGTTCATACAGATTTATCAATAAATAAATTGATTTGTGATTTGGTGAATTAAACAGTGATTTGGTGAATTAAACAGAGTAGTTTCTTCTTTTGACTCAGTGAGGCTTGAGACAATCATTTAGTCAGGGGTCCTGCCTTCTTACCAGATGCTGTGATAGTAGCTTGCTTATGTAAAATCTGAGCACAGATTGTCTTATTAATGCATCATAGAAATGATGATCTCTTCAATTGCAGGAGTGTAATAAGCCTCAAGAGGCATTTGGTTTTGAACAAGCAGCAAGAGACTATACGCTTCGCACGTTTGGAGAAATGGCAGATGCATTCAAGTCGGACTACTTTAACATGCCAGTCCATGTACGTTCATGTATTTATCCTGATGCCATGCTATAGATTTGGGAGTTTGTGCTTAAAGTATATAACTTTGAGGGGGAGACAGGAATTCTGCCTTTGACTGGGGTGAAATCACAGGTTCTTATTTACGTCAGTGGGTCTGTGTTCTTGCTGGTGTCATGGTTTCGTGTTGCACTGCCTGCTGGGTTGATTGGTTGGTGTTTTGGTTTGGGGTGGGGGTTCCACTTTTGAAGTGTCTGTAAGGAAGAGGATGCAGCAGCATGTCCTTGGGGGACCCACCAAGGTTCCACCTTAAAGTGAAGAGTAATAAAGTGCTGCTGCATTTTATTTTCTCTTGTTGAAATGATTCTGAACTGGTGAAATGCTTCAAACTAATGGAGGTTCTTCCCTGCGACAGCTTTGATTCACTTGCTCCTTATATACTGATTCCTTGGGATATGCTCCTTATTTTTATTCTTCTCATATCTAGATGGTCCCCACCGAGCTGGTTGAAAAAGAGTTCTGGAGACTTGTTAGTACCATTGAAGAGGATGTGACAGTAGAATATGGAGCTGATATTGCTTCAAAGGAATTTGGCAGTGGCTTCCCCGTCAGGGGTGGGAAATTTAAAGTTAGACCAGAAGAAGAGGTAGGTCTTCATTAGTTCACTGTGTCCATTTGTATTGCAGCTCTTCATTAAACAGGTCTCTTTGCTTGAAAGCACAATACTAGAACTGGGTTGCAAAGTGTTTGTTTTATGTATATGGCACAGTATTTGAAGAGGAGAATTATATCAGAGTTTCAGATAAATAAAATGTGCTGTGATCAGGCATTAAAAGCCACAGATTTATCCTTGAAGTTAATAAATAACTTCCAAACTTCAGAATTCTCATTTTTACAAAGGCGGTCAGGTAAGGCTTGTGAAAGGTCCAAAGACAATGGAGGGTTTATTCTTTGACGTGTTTCTGACATTTTTCAGTTGGGAAAGAGGCTTTTCCAGTTTTAAGTTCTTGGGTTTTTTACTTCATGTTGTATAAACCTGCGACTGTTCTATTCAATTTTCAGGAATACCTTGATAGTGGCTGGAATTTAAACAACATGCCTGTGATGGAGCAGTCTGTTCTTGCTCACATCACTGCAGACATATGTGGAATGAAATTACCCTGGCTGTATGTAGGCATGTGCTTTTCTTCATTTTGTTGGCATATAGAAGACCACTGGAGCTATTCGATTAACTATCTTCATTGGTGAGTTTGAGGAATGAACCCAGCCTGAGAAGCAATCTCCCTTTCGTTCCCCCTTCCCCTTTTTTATTAGTGCACTAAATCCAGTTTCACATTGTTCAGGTCAGAATAACTCTTGCAATCCTGTAGCAGCAGGGTTCAATTTGACACAGTGCAATTCCTGCATTGATTTGCTTTTGGATAACAGGTCATGTTTTGGAAAGAGACATCCATTCCCAGTTTAAAATCCATGAGAGATGCAGCAGTTACTCCATCAAATGTTTTATTATGCTCAATGTACAACTTTTGTTTTAATCATCTAGCTTCAACAGTCCTAGGACCCTGCATATTTTGTGTGTGTTCAATAGATCATTCTATCATAAATCCTCTCATCAAGCAAACACTTGTCAGCTCTAATCAGGACAGATCTTTGCCATCTCTTTGATAGTCTAAATAGATTGAGCTGTTTCAACTTTTCACCTTGCAGCTTTTCTGGAGTTTGAATTATTCGTGTCACTCCTGAAGCCTCTCGAGCTCTTTCCCTTTCCTTGTTCACATAAATATTCCAGCAGAATAGGAAAACCATGTCCCAGCTGCTGTGCAGTAGATCATCTTTTTGGTCAGTTGTGCAATTCCTGCTGCTTGAAGTAGCTGCTGCTGTAGCTCAGTCCAGGTAGTCAGTGACTTCAGTTGCTTTCTCAGTACTTGATACAACGATTGAGTGAAGCTAAGTAAATGAGTGATCAGGTTTACATTGTAAATACGATCTTCTTTTGTCATTTTTCCCCCTTGTTTTTTCATCTGGGTCTTCAGTCAGGCTAGATCTGGGCAGGAGGGGAGGTTCTTTGTTTGCAATAGAAACTGCACTACTTCTAGGAGAGCTTCCCTTGCTATTGCTAGAATGGTGTTAGGTCCCCCATCACTTGTCCCATATTGCATTTAGTGTTTCCAGTCAAGGTCCAAATGATGTGGAAGTGCATGCATGTGCAGACATGTGCATGCAATCACAGACACATGTGAAAGTTGTCCTACCTGCTTTTAATGCGTGGCTTCTCCAGCATGAAAGTCCTTGACATGGTCTTTACATTTGCAGATGTTCTTCTGTATTTCCCTGCAACTTCGAGGTTTAAGTCTGGGTGCTTTAGCCTATTGGAGAGCACTGTGTAGTTGAGGTTAATACTGGTTTTGGGCAGAGCAGCCAATCTTAATGACCTACTGCTGAAGAGGCAATGCTCTAAACTCTCAAGAGACTTCAGAAGGCAGGACTGATCTTGTGAAATAGGAGGGATGTATGTCTGTTTCCAGTGTTCCCATTTGTCTTGAAGGAGCTTGTATTCTGGCACAGTAGTTTGAGCAGATGGTCCCAAGAGAACCAGGCTACAGCAGCAGAGCTTTCATGGGGTTGAATTGACTTTAAATCCTGTGTTAGTTCTTGAAGTGGGAAAAGGAGAAAAAACCCAAATCTTTGCTTCTAAAGATGCTTGCAATTAAATGTCAGTCCTGGTCAGAGGAAGAGTTACCATCACCGATGCTAGTATTTGTAGAGGGAGGAATGTGTCAGGTAGCAGTGCAGAACGAACTGCTACCCTCATCCGTTTGCAGCTTGCTGCCTTCATAAAGCTGACACCTTAACATGTCCATAGGAATTGTGTCTTTCTCAGTTACCTGCTTTGTTGAAGTTCAGAGACCCCTGGTCCCAGTATCCTGGTCCAAGTTTAACATAGTTCATAACTGCTGTCATCTGTTCCTTGGCACTGACACTCATCAAGGAGCAGAATTCTTGACTAACCCAGTACTGGGTGAGGACACAGCACAGTTTTTGATTACATCTATGGCTGGTCTTCAGGAATTCATAGAGTTGTTCCAAGATGATCAGGTCCAAGGCTGCATAGTCATTAACAGAGCATAGTGATGATTCTACTTGTGCTAACCCTCATACCACCAGTGTAACTGCCTTCCCACAGTCCCTCCCGCTAGCTGTCCTCTTCACCATGGCAGAGGTGCTGTCTGAGTACAGGGATACCTCCTAGGTATGAGGGATATGCTTCTGGATTCATACTTCACTCTTTTCTTCTGGAATCCTCCCAGTTGCTTCATGATTTATGGGGGGAGGTGGGGGGAACCCATGACAAACCAGCATACTGTTGGGTCAGCTTTATCCTGCCAGCTCTTCAGGAGTCTTGGGATAAAGTGATTTGTCTGTTAATCTTCTTTCTTAACGTTGTTCTTTATACAGGATGGGAAGGTGCTTTCACCTCTGTGCTGCAGCGAGCCAGCTTCATTCTAAACTTGAAGCAGTATTTATTGGAACCCATCTGCATAACCTTATTTTTTCTCAGCCAGCTTGCACTGGGTCAGGCTGTTGCTGCAAGTTTTTTGTTCCTGCTCTGGATGGGATTCATTTTTTTTTTCCTTGATGTCTTTTGCATAACTTGGAAGTTTTAATTTCTACTGACTTCATGCTGCTTTTATGGCAATTATCCACTAGACAGAAAGAACAGGCTTTGGTTGTCAGATCCAATGGGGAGTTTGTGTCGTTCAAGTCAAACAGCTGATGTTTTGAAGTTGTGCTGGAATCAGCACAACTTCACTGAGGACTTCTTCAGTCTTCCCTCTTCCCCCCATGCCCTGCACCCCACGCCCCCAATATTTTAAGCATGTGCTCAGAAATACAGACAATTGCATCTTAGGTCTGGAGGAGGGACCTGTGTAACATGTGACAGTTCAGGAAGGTCCGTAGTCCTTGCATTCCTTCCTGGTGATAACCCCTTCTTTTGACATGGTGTGTTTTAAAGCAGAAGACTGAAAATGTAACTTAAAGATTGCTTATATTTAACTTTTTTTAATAATCTTGCAGGGGGGAGCCTAAAACGTGGTATGGAGCCCCAGGGTATGCAGCTGAACAGCTGGAGGATGTAATGAAGAAGCTTGCTCCAGAGCTATTTGAATCTCAGCCAGATCTCTTGCACCAACTTGTCACCATAATGAACCCGAATACTTTGATGGCCCACGGAGTGCCTGTATGTTGTTGGACTCCTGTGCTACTCCCCAAAACCTAACCCTCTGCCATTTACACTGAATTCTACTTCAAAGCTGCTAATTGAAGCTACTTTTATTACAGAGGTGGTGTGGTAGTTTCCATGTGTGTGGTATCTTCCTTGCCTAGTGTAATGTGCCCGTACAGATGAACAGATGGGCAATGGAATCATTGCTTTTAAAATTGCTTGGCAAACTCTTCTCTGGAGATCCACCTTTAGTGTATTTCTATTTCTGTACCTCAGCTGTGAAGTTTAGTCTTGGCCTTTGAAACAATGGCAGGAGCTCTTCCTATGTCTGGTTAATCAGACACAGATTTTTTTTTTGGCAGATCCTGGCAAGGGGCCAGACCCCATTCTTCCTTTATTTGTCATCCACATCCTCTTATTTTTCCTGGATAAGTTCTTAGGTGTTTAAAAACATTTTCCATCAGTTTCCATCATACTCCATGTTAGATTATTCGTGGGAATTATGTCCCTTTACAACTGAATTAGCTTTTGGCTGGCTGACCTTGGGACTGAAAGGGAAATCTGGAAAAAGTTGCAAAGTTTGTGATGTTTGCTATGCTTTGAGAGACTCCAAAATTGAAAGGTGCAGGAAGCCCTGCCTGCTTTCGTGCTGATTGCATAGCACCAAAAGCCAGTAGATTTACAATGGTGTGAACTTTGGAGTAGGTTCCAAACTTCTCTTCCCCTTCAGCTGCACGTTGAAGAGAGCCTTCCTGTGCTTCACCTGTGGAACTGTGCCCAGAGTAAAGCGCACAAGGCACAGGCAGGTGGCTTAAAACTGCTTAGGATGTGGGTAGAGCTGCACAAAACCCAGTTGCTTTCTGGGGTTTTATATGATAAGTTACCAAATGCCAGTTGTAATTCTTGGGCTTAAAACTATCCAAAACCATTACAGAAGTTCTAGGAGCTGGGTATCCATATTCTCTTCAGAGCCTTCAGTTCTGTTCAGCTTTCACCTAATGCTCCTCTGCTTTCTCCTAGGTTTATCGAACCAATCAGTGTGCTGGGGAGTTTGTGATCACCTTTCCGAGAGCTTATCACAGTGGCTTCAATCAGGGTTTCAATTTTGCTGAAGCTGTGAACTTCTGCACAGTCGATTGGGTAGGTTCCCAAACCAGGGTTTAATGAAGTGTGCAGCTCCGAAGTTGTTCCTACCTGATGCACAGCTGTAATTCACCCCCCCCACCCCGAAACGGTCTTAGCTATTTGGAAATGTAGCCCATCTCAGATTTAAAAAACCTCACTTACAAGGAGGAGATCAGTGAAGCTGGAAGCAAGGTTTCTGCATTGTGACTGTGGCTTTGTGTTTGGGTTAGCTTCGTTTTGGTTTTCCTTTTGTCCTTCCATGGATTTCATACTGCAATCTAACACATAACCTCACTGTAACCTGAGCGCCATTCACTGTTGGGCAGTCCTAAAATAAAGCTATGAGTAACCTGCCCAGCTCATAACGAATTGCTTACTTTGCCTTGGGTTAGTTAGGGACCTCGTGGAGTCAGCAATTTCTTATGCTGCAGCACATAAACCAGCCATATAATTCAAGAAGAGGGTCCAGTGTGCCCTAAATCCTGCCCTTGACGGGGCATCCCTCAAATGGTGAGCATAGGGCAGGTGTATGTACTCTGCCCTTTGACACTTTGCCAGCCTCTGTGTATTTTTAGCTTGGGTCTTCCTGAGACTACTGTAGTTTAATGATTTAGTTACTTCTAATTATGGTCTCTTCCAGATAGGTCATTCCCCCTGTGACCTGCGCTAACCAGCTTCCACCCACAGTGCCAGCTGCAGGAGGGTTGTAAGCAGATCTGGTTTACAAGAACTCAGGGTCTTGATTTCTCTAGTCCTACATTCTGAATTGGGAATATTTTGCAAGAAGGATTCATCTTAACCTCCCATTTGGATAGATTTTGGTTAATAGAACAAAATTTAGTATCTGAATGTAACTTTCAAGTTGAACTCTTCATTTATTTCCTGTTTCTCAATGCAGCTGCCATTGGGTCGCCAGTGTGTGGAACATTACCGTCTGCTGAACCGTTACTGTGTGTTTTCTCATGATGAGATGATCTGTAAAATGGCTTCCAAAGCAGATGTGCTTGATGTGGTGGTAGCATCTACAGTTCAGAAAGACATGGCTATTATGATCGAAGAGGAGAAGAGGTTGCGTGAGAAGGTTGATAAACTGGTGAGTTTGAGTTGTAGGAAGGAATACCATAATGAGAACAGTTGGAGCAGTGGGACTTGTGCTCTGCTGTCACTGGCTTAGAGCTGCGTGGTACCTTCCTGAGGAGCACTGTTGATTTCAGAGGACCACTTGACTACAGAATCATTTCTCATGCACCTTGTTTTAACATCCGCCCTTCAATATTGTTCAGAATGCCTCTTTTTAAAAGTACGATTTGTTCTTACAGTAATGTAGTCAGAACAGCTGATTTTTCACTGACCTAGATTTGTGTCTACCTGGTTTTAATATCTTATTTCTAAACGTCATTATTCCTTTGATAACTTCAGCTTCTGATGTTTTAGCTTGGAGTAATTACCTCTTCATTAGACTTCGAGGTGATTTAACACTGTTTTGCAGGGAGTGACTGACTCGGAGAGGGTGGCTTTTGAGCTGTTTCCTGATGATGAGCGACAGTGCTTGAAGTGTAAAACCACCTGCTTCATGTCTGCTGTTTATTGTCCCTGTAAACCTGGATTACTGGTATGCTTGTACCATGTCGAGGATCTCTGTTCTTGTCCCACCTACAAGTATAAACTGGGGTAAGCTTTACATAGCAAATAACACTGTTATTAAGTTATTTGTTGTACATGTTTGATAACCTAGTGCCTGCTCTGTTTTGTCAGTGGTGCTAGTCTCAGTATTCTGTTTCTCTCAGTCCGTTGCAAATACAGTGTCTTTTTTGTGCTTGAATACAAAGACTCTTTCTTTTCAGCATTCAGCTGCTCTTGCTCTATAATGGTGAAAATTGCTGGATAAGTTAGTTTGCTTTTTTATTACATCAGTAAGGTCATCATTCCTTATATCCAGTCTTTATGTGTGACATTTCTTGCTTTTGTTAGCTTTGCTTCCTGTTGTCATATTTCCTTTGCTGTTGTTCGTCGCATCTTTGCCCCCTGCATGGATGTAGCATGTCCTAAGTCAACTTCACAATTGCTTCAACAGCAATATTAAATTGTTTTTGAAGCAATTGAAATCTTGAATTTGTTTTAAGAGGAGCATGGTGTGGATGTAGGTCTCAACAGGATCACTCTAGGTGCAAAGTAGATCATTTCTGTGTTGTATGGAGCATGTTGTGGATGTAGGCCTTAACAGGATCACTCTAGGTGCAAGGCAGATAATTTCTGTGTTGTATGGACCTCCTCTGTACCCTCCTGCTGAAGAGTTTGAACTCTGTGCTACTTGCAGGTACCGCTACACCCTGGAGGAACTCTACCCAATGATGAATGCATTGAAGATGCGCGCAGAATCGTACAACGAGTGGGCTTCCAATGTTAATGAAGCTCTGGAGGCAAAAATTAACAACAAGAAAAGTAAGTTGTCTTGCTGTTGTCTGCAGCACGGAATTTGCCAGTTTGTGCTTTCTGAACCTCAGCACCTCTAATGTGCCAGTCAGGAAATCGTACATCATCTCATGGTTTAAAGTAACTAAGCTGCCTCTGTGTGAGAAGCTTGCAAATCTCTTTGCTACAAAACGTAACTGAAGCTGAACTAGAAATACATTTAATGCGTTGTGTTACTCAGCTTCACCATTTAAAATCCATCACCAAGGGAGACTTTTATTAACTTAGCATCTTTCCCAAAAGGTCTCATCAGCTTTAAGGCTTTGATAGAAGAATCGGAAATGAAGAAGTTCCCAGACAATGATCTTCTGCGACACCTCAGGCTGGTTACGCAGGATGCAGACAAATGTGCCTCGGTTGCACAGCAGCTTCTCAATGGCAAAAGGCAAACCAGGTAAATGCTTCTGTGTGTGTGTGCTCAAAGTGGAGTCACTGAGGGTAGATGCCACTGGCCAGTGATAGATGCCAGTGTTCTAGGCAGACTTAAAAATGCAAGTAATCATTTTGTCTTCTCTAGAGAGCCATCTGTTACAGAGAGGTTCACCTTTACTGCATGTAAGAAGTCAAACATCCTGAGCTTTTGGTCTCTTCTTCCTCTGTGTTTGACAGCTGGGCAGTAAATTCACTCTAATATACCCTGAAAGGAAATATTGGTGTGGTATTTCCAGACAAGTAACACCCAAAAAGATCCAGTCCACTTGTCTTTGTGCCATGGGGGCTGGAAATCTGTCAGTGATGCGTATGTCATTATATGCATTACGCTTTGTCTTGTGGAAAAATAGTGTCTTAAATTCCCAAGCTGGTGCTGCTGGGAATACTGTATGAGATCTCTGAGAAATCCTTCCTCTTTCTTTGGCAGCACTTGCATTAAATCTTTATAGATGGGTTATTTGCTCAAGGAATTTGAAGGTACGGCAGTGTTTGGGTAATACATTATTTGTGAACTAGATTTCTGCTGCCTGGTGCTGCTGGCAGTTTCCATGTCTGAAATGAGAGGAGTCAAAAGATCCAGAAGGATGAAGGCAGATCTTCTCGTTGCATCAGTTTGATGGTGGCTGTATTGATGTACCAGCCTTTCTCCTGGGGATCACAGATTATCATCTGTTGCCAGTTCTTCACCCAGACTTAAAATGGCTGCATCTGTGGCAGGTTTCTTGGAAAATCTTGTGTTTCTTCCTGTAGAGCACAACGTTGCTTAGGTCCAACCACCTTAAAAGTGTGAAGTAGTTGAGAAAAGACTGTTTCTCTTTTGTCCTATCTGGACGATTTTCACCTCCTGCTGCTGCTTTGACCAACATGGTGGTTGTCAGAGCAGTTGCTTTTTTTGCTGGTGTAACTGCACTGTGTGGTTTCTGCATGTTGCCTGCCTCAGAAGACATCCTGTAGCTTCTCACTCCCTGTGTTCTTGCAGTACTTTAAGGCCAGCTTTGAAGGACTTCAGTAGTAAAACGTTCAGCTGCTGTTTAGACATCATTCTTGTAGCTGCACTTAGCCCTCGTAGCGATCTTTGCATGAGGCTTTGTAGCAAGCACTTGATAAAAATTCGCCTTCACTGTCTTGCCATCACAAGAGGATGAACCCTCTGTCACAGCAATGTAAAAATATTACATCAGGAAATAAAAGATCCAGCATTCCAACAGGCATGGCCTCTGCCAGATAGGTAATCCCTAACACAGAGATTCATGGCACCGTTATTGAAGGACCTGTCCACTCCTAATCACTTCCTTCATTGAGTGTTGAAGCATCTCTTCTCATTCTGGCATCCCCAGTCTGTGTTCTCTCATACTTGGTATTTGCTCTTGATGATGACCTTGGAGAAGCAGCCAGGCCTTTCCCAGCTGTTCTGTGCCAGATGAGCTCTTCCAAGAGTCCTTCCTGCTCTGTATCCGTACCATCTTTGCTTGGTGTGGGAAGAGCTAGGGGGAATTTTTACCTTCATTTCCTTGACCAGGTCTGTTCTCACTGTCACTATGACAGTGTGTTAGCCTTTCTCACAGCTGTATTTGCCAGCTCCTTCAGCATTACAGTCTGTGGTGAGTAACCCACCCAGTGCTGCACTGGGCAGGATGCAGGTAGTGCTTGGATTGTGTTTCTTATTTACTCCAGAATTGGTTTCAGCCTTTCTCTCACTATTTCTCCTTTGATCTTTATGGTGTATTTCTGGGAAAAGTCCAGTTGCAAATCTTCCTAATTAGAGTTGTAAAAACCTGTGTTATTTGATGGATGGCTTTTATCCCCCTTAAACAGTTGAAGGGGGGAGTGCTCACAGCACATCTAGAAGACATAAAGAAAAATCTGCTGAAAATCTTGATACTTGTTATATCAAATACAGTTTCATCTACGTGAAGTTCACATATCTGTAGGATTTTGGGTAACCTTCATCACACCATCTGCTGTGTATTGGTTAGGAAGGACTGTGGATTCTGCCTAGCATGTGATTCATGCTTTTGACAAACTTTTCTTTATGGACTAAGCGTTTTGTTCTGATTCCGAGTTTGGGAAGTGGAGCAGTAGGCTTGACTCTACTGGAAAGGTCATCCCTGTTAATTGTGGTGGTCAGTGATACTCAAGGATCTCCTCCTGTATAATACACCCAACAGTTCCTGGGGAGAAAAGACCGGGATAGGTTATAGATGTTCTCTTGGAGTCAATCCTGTGACTCCAGCTCATTACCACCTCTGTGGTATCTGAAGAAGGACGGGCTGTACTTCCCTGTTTGCTTTGGTTCTTGTGGTGGTGAGGGATGAGCAGTCTCACCAGTTGCTGCTTGGAAGATTGTTCTGTGACCAGCTCTCTGAATTGATCCCAATTCAGTCCTTGATCCAAGGGATCCCAAAGACCGTGTAGCCCTTGTTCCTCTCTGGCACTGGAAGGGAAAAGCAGGGCAAGCACAGAGGGATATTCTCACTATCCATCCCCTTCCTTCTCTAGGTCTGATGATACCTTTTCTGATGCTTAGTCTCCAAGAGTTTGGAGACCTTGTGCTTAGAGATCTTTGTGATTAATAACACAGGATGGGCATGGGCTCTTCTGGGAATACTGCTTTTTTAGGTTCATGTAATTTCATGTTATCAAAAACGTGTGTAACAGTTGGACTTGCACTTTAGATGTGTGAATATGTAGAGGAATATCTCCTTTTCAAACTTGATCCTGCAGAGCTTCCACAAAGCCCAGTAAACCATTGTAAACCACAAACCAGCCTGTGTTGCACCTGAGGCTTGGAATTCATTTTATTCTCCTTACTATGGACCTATGGGTTTTGGACCTCCCAATGTGACCTTGCATAGCCTTCAAAACCACCTATTTTTACCATAAAACGGTGAATTAAAATTCCCTAGTGTTCACATTGCAGTCGTGCTGGCACATCCCACTGGGCTCTTGCTTTCCTCTTTTGTTTCAGTGACACATTGTGGGTTAAATCGGAGCCAGCATTGTAAGAGATTTCTTTCCTTTTCTGTTCAGGGTTCTCAGACCCAGTTAATACTGGCTTGAGTTCAGAGAGGTTTTTAATATTAGCCAATTTGTTAACCCTTCTAAGCCACTCGTTTGATACAGAGCTTGTAGGTAAAAAAGAGAATGGTGATTTCAGCGTAAAGAGGATTTGTCAGAAGTGCCTACATGACCTGTAAAGATAAAACCCATTCACAGTTGGGATTTGGTCTCCTTTGGAACGGGCATGGGGAGAGCGCGCTACAATAGCTATTGCAACATAACTGAATAGTTTATCCACAGTTACTTTGTGTTCTGGAAAAAGGCTCAATTTTATTCCATAATAACCAGTGCTCTTCCAAGAATGAAGAGTTATTCCAGAATACTATTTAATATGGAAGAGTGTTTTCAACAATAGCCCATTCTGCTATAGTTAAAGGAAGCTTCCCCATGTACGTATGCCCTGCGCTGCTGGATGCTTTGGAATATTGTGTTATTTGTGAGTAAAGCTCATCTTGCACAAAATCATGAGCAGATGCCTGAGAAGTTTAGAGTTTATTTTCTTGTTTAGTGGCACCCAACAGAGTTGAATTGTGTGATTGCAGGTACCGCTCCGGAGGAGGCAAGTGTCAAAATCAGCTGACTGTGAATGAGCTGAGGCTGTTTGTGAGGCAGCTGTATGCTCTACCCTGTGTCCTCAGTCAGACACCCTTACTGAAGGTAACCTGCATAATTCTAGGGGACGAACATGAGCGTTTGTCCTAGTGATGTATTTGCACTGTGTTAATCTGCTCTCTTACTGGTTGCTCCAAGAATGAAATCAATTGAACTGGCAGGTCTGGGTAACTTGTGCACAGGAGGTGTGTAAGAACGGAGCTCTCTGTCCTGCTGGTGTCCACGGTCACTAGGTTTTTATACTACATAAGGCAATCAAAGTGGTAAATGCTGTATGAAGTAATGCAAAGAAGCAGCAGGGTGACTTGTGTAACTCCAGACTAAAAGTTTGGGCCTAGTTAGCTGGTCTCCTCTTAAGAGTGAAGCAGGGTTTGAGAATATTCAAAACTCCAAAGTGCCCTGAGTGACAGTTCTGCTGTTCAGATCACTTTGTTACTCAAGAACCAGCTTTCTCATAGCCTTGTAAACAGATACCTCCTCATGCCATCAACCCATGTGCCAGGAAAAGCACAGATAGCCCTAAGACAAAGCTGCCAGCCAGGCTCCCCAAGAGCTTGTTCCAGCAGAGTACCTGCTGCTCAGGGTGAGTCAGACCACTTTGACTCCCACAACCAGCAGCCAGTGCTGGTTATTTGCTTGCGAGCTGCTCAGCCCTCAGCCAAATTGCAAATAAGTCAAGATTTGGTTTCAGAATTTGCCAAAATGTTGCATATTTTAAAGGAAAATAATCATGTGCAGCTCTAATTCCTGCCTTAAAGGAGAAGGGCTTTGCATATTTGTGACTCTGAGAAGCAAGAGATGCAGTGTCCAGCTCCCGAACTGGCTCTTAAGTGTCTGCACAATGCTGAGCGACCAGTGTCGTGTAACTTCTGAATCAGAATAGACCAGCTCAGCTTTATGATTGTTGCTTTGAAGCTTTATTGGGTCTGGAATGTGTGAATCAGATTTTATGTAATCCTATTTACAGTTATTTGTTTATAGCATTGTAACTCTGAAGTTATCTTCCTATTTAAAAAGCAGAAGTTCAGCAATGCCAGACATGCAAACAGTTCTTCTCCATCTGGCATTCTTGAACAGGGAAATATCAAAACACATATGGTCAGGGGATTCTTTTATACCATCCTCAACAGTCCTAAGTTATATGTAGCCATGCAAATTAGGGTGTTAATACAAATGTCAGTTCCTGGAGATCAGTTCACACTTTAATATATCTCTAAATAGGTTTTATTTCCATTACGGGTGAGATTGCCTATTCTGGCAAACAACCTTCTTGGCAGTATACCAAGACATCAGCTATGAAGGAAGAACTTGCTCCTGGAATAGCATTTCAGGCAGTACTAGGAGCACTGGGCAGGATGGCTAGGTACAGAATAACTCCAGCCTTTGCAGTGAGGTTACTCTGACTAGCTGTCCGCGATGCTGGGTGAAGTGCAAACACCCACAGAGGGACCTTTTAGGGGTAACTGGCTGTTAAATGTATGCAGAGAGAGCAGGTGTTGCACTGCATGAAACAGTGAAATGCCTGTGGCTTACTGGGACTTGGTGCAGCTCAAAAACCTTAACAGTGCAGCAGAAATGAGCCCCAGAAGCTCCATGTGCTCCCCAGCATTTTTCAAAGCCTTCTTAACCTTAACCTTGCTGTTCTTCAGCCTCCTTAATCGTTGCAGAACAAAGCCAGAAAAAGCACTAATGGAACATTTAAAATGTCCCTTTGGATCCTTTTTATTCTTCTAAGAGCTTTGACACCTGTCTCTTGGTTCAGAAGGGGTTTAGAGTGGAATCCCCTTGTTCTGTGATCCTCAGGCTTGTAGACCCATTATGTATGAGGAGATGCTGATACGTGCACTGACACACTCTTTGTCATGATAACTTGGCAGTGGGGGCTTTTTTCTCTGATGTATTGTTGCATTTCTGTATTTCAGGATCTTCTTGATCGTGTGGAAGCTTTTCAGCAGCAAAGCCAAAAACTCCTCTCTGAAGAGATGCCTAGTGCTGCAGACCTGCAGGAGCTGCTGGACGTCAGCTTTGACTTTGACGTTGACCTGCCCCAACTGGCTGAACTGCGGATCCGCCTGGAGCAGGCACGCTGGCTGGAGGACGTGCAGCTCACTTCCTCAGACCACAGCTCTCTCACTCTAGATGATATGAGACGTCTCATAGACTCAGGTGTTGGACTTGCTCCCTACCCAGCAGTTGAGAAAGCGATGGCGAAGCTGCAGGAGCTGCTTACTGTGTCCGAACACTGGGATGACAAAGCCAGAAACCTGATAAAGGCCAGGTAGAGAGGCTAAATCTTTGTGTTTTGTAGCTCCAGGAGCTGTTTAAAGTGGAAATAGTTGGATTTGCTTTGAAGGGGCTCTCTTGTGTTCACCCAGTTCACAACATGAAGGCAAATCTTCTGCCATCCAAAAGGGGGAAAGGATGGAGGAGGGAGAGGAGTTGCCTGAGCAATTTTAGACATTGCTGTTTGTTCCTGGTGTTTGTGGTGCTCCACAATCATTGTGAGAATTCTCCATTTGACACCAGGAAGGGTTTTAAGACACCTCTTCGTTCCTTTCCACCTTCTTCCCTCCCCCAGCACTAGACTGGAGGATGCATGTCCAGATGGAGCTGGGATATATGCCACCAACTGGTAAAACTGCATGAGATGGACTATTTCTAACACTGAGGAGGTTTTTCCAGATGAGCTGGTGCAGGGGGAAAGGAAACCAGCCAGATAGAACCTTAGTAAGGAGAATGGTTCTGCTCATTGCTTTGACCTTCTGATTTATAAAGTAAAATGGGGGAGAGCACAGTCCACGTCAAGCTTAGAAAGATGATATAAACTTGTGTGCAAGGTTTCTTCTCTGAGGATTCCTCACTTTTAATTTTACGTTTGAGAATTCCCTGCAGCCTCCCAGTTCTGAACACACTGGAGTGTTCTTACTCCTGAGTAATGCTGCTGTTTGAAATGGTAACTTCAGAGAGCTCAGAACTGGAGTAAGTTTGGGATTAACCTCCAGATTGGAGGTGCAGTTGTGTTTGTGCCTTTCTAAGATAGCAGAATCCAATTGTGAAGTCCAGAAAAGCCACCTTTGGGCAGGATCTCTTGGCTGATACTGGTTTTAAGGTTCAGTGTGCATTTGAGGGTCCAAGGTTCTTATCAGTCAAAAGTGACTAAATGTTAAATCCTCCTTAAGCCCACATGTGTGAGTAGGAGTCTATAGCAGACACATGTACATTTCCAGAAGCCCACCTCCGTTACTAATGCTCTGGTGGTACAGGCTGCACCTCCGGTACTGACATAACATCATTATCTGCTGTAACCCTCGGGCTTTAATAAACCAGATGAGCAGATCCCCCTACTCGTGTTGCAGTGTTTGACACTGAGCTGTGTTCTTTACGTAGACCCCGGCAGTCACTGAGCAGTCTCGTAGCAGCAGTGAAGGAGATAGAGGAGATCCCAGCCTATCTCCCCAGCGGTGTCGCACTGAAAGACGCAGTGCAGAAGGCCAAAGACTGGCTGCAGGAGGTGGAAGCTCTGCAGGTACGTAAGCTCCATCACCCCTGCTCGGCACCATCATGGGCGTTTTGGTGCTTCAGGATCACACTGAAGTAAGAATGCTTCATCTTGTTGCCTTAGACATGGTGTACTTATGCTCTGGGTGCTGTTGGTTTTACTTCCTGGAGCTGATTCATATTCCTTCACCTTTGCAATTAACCGGGTGCAATAAAATCTATAAAGGAGCTATTACAAAAAATCTAAAGTTAAAAAGATGTTACAGAACTTTACCTTAAGGTAAGTTTTGCTTCATTGCATTTTAACAGTTACCTGGTACTCGGATTTCCGTGTGCCATTGATTCTAGGATTGTGCATCTTGCTGCACTCCTGTAACACACACTATGGAGTGGGTGACCCAGTCAAAGTTCTGCTTGCTGACTCCTGAAGAAACAAATCCCCTAAGATCTTTAAAGGTCACCTGTAATATTTTCTCACATCCTTCATTTGCCTGACTAAAGCAGGAACTTCTGACCTGATGGCACAAGGATATTAGTAATTACTGGTGGTGGAATCACTTCTTCTGAGGCCCCATAGAATTCATTTGCCATTTCCACAGTGGTATCATTAGTGCTATTGTCAGTGTTGTTATCAGCCAGCCTGAGATGGAGAGGTATTCCCTCATCTGTTAGCCATTAAGCCAGACTCAAGGCTGTTTCTTGTTGTGTTCCCTTATGGTCAGCCTTTAATTTCATGGACTAAAATGCATGTAACTTTGCAGCAGCTCTGTCTGAATCTGGAGGTGGAAACTGGCATCACTACTTCGAGTTTTGCTGCTGGAGATGCTGGGCTTGCTCTGGATGAATAGTTCTCGAGTCCCATGGCCCTGCCTATTGTAGAAATTGCCTCTCAGTGCTGCTTTACAGCTGGACTTCATGTGCCTGGGATGCCTGAGGCGTGGGCTGTGCAGTGAGTGAGCAGTCACTTTCAGCCAGCACGCTGGGTACTTGGGATGGTGCATTGCTGCTGGCAGGGCAGGGACTGGGCTGGACTTGCCTTCAGGGTCTGCTTCAGAATGGTTTTGATTTTCTGCTGTGAATGCAGATTGTTAGTTTGGAGTCTGCTTATGTTGGTTATGTCACTGGTCTCTTGTTTGTTTATTTAAACTGTCAGTTGGTTGAGGGTATTCTCCCTCTCCAAGGGTTTTAGTAGTAGTGTCTGTGTAATTAATGACTGCAGCATGAGAAGCACAAGTGTTGGAACAGCTCTGGAAGTGACTGAAGTGGCTTAGCAGTAGATTTGATTTTTCAAGCTCTACCTTCAGGTAGTCTAGACGACTTGCTGTGATTTGTGGAATGTCTTTGATGCATCCAGCGTTTCTTACTATGTAATCTGGCAGGTTGGAGGACGTGTGCCTGTGCTGGACACACTAGCAGAGCTTGTCACGAGAGGTCGATCCATTCCAGTGCATCTGGACTACCTGCCAAGGCTGGAGTCCTTGGTGTCAGAAGTTCAAGCGTGGAAGGAGTGTGCAGCTAACACATTCCTGTGCGAGAACTCCCCTTACTCTCTTTTGGAGGTAAGAGATCTCACCATTCCCAGCACAGCTGCAGCACGTCAGTTAGGGTTACAGTATTAACTCCTGAAGTAGCAATAAATAGCAAGTATATTTGCAGAACAGTTTTAGGATTATATTGCTGAACATAATTTTTATTAGATTGACCTATACTTTTAATGATCATGTTAAACTTGTAAAATGCTGAAGGTTTAGCCAAACTTCCTCTATTCTTTCTAATCCATGGCTAAAGAGCATGCTGTGCCATAGCCTGACATTTCAGATGTGGCTATGGGAATATTAATGTACTCATGGCACTGAAGTTACTTCAGTGCAGGCACTGGAGCACAGGTTCACTTTGTCCACCTTGGCTGCGATAAGGGTGAGGCTGTAGCTGCTGCCCTTCTGAAGCTCTTGTTGTGTGTGTTCTTGGGCAGTCCACCCTCACCTATGCTGAGCCCCTCTTAAGACCCCCAGCCCTCCTGTCTGTTGATACAGATGGGAATGCAGGGCAGCCCCTGGTATACTCTATTTCAGGGCTTGCAGTTCAAGTGGCACAGAGGCTGTCCATGTATCAGCTGTCTGTACATATCAGCAATCCAAATGAAACACGCAGGTGTTTCCTCCCATTCAATAAAACCGTGTTTTTAACCTTCCAGCTCTCCCCAATTTCCATATAACTTCATCCTAGTCCCCTGAGTCTTTGATGGAAAAAGCTGCAGGAATCCCTGTTGTAAGCACTCATTCATGGCTGTGCTAGGGCGGGACGAACGCATTACGAACACGGCAGGGAACACTGCTTTTCTGCCCCTCAGGTGCTGTGTCCCCGCTGTGACATTGGCATGCTGAATCTGAAAAGAAAGCAGAAGAAGTTGAAGGAGCCGGTGCCAGGTGGAAAGAAGAAAAGCACCAAGCTGGAGACTCTGAGTGACTTGGAAAGAGCGCTCTCCGAGAGCAAAGACACCGCATCTGCGGTACGTGGCCCAGGGCTGCTTTGAACTGCAGTTTCTTCTGAGTTCCCTGAATCCTTGTTGAGATCTGTTCTCACCCTCCCTACCAAAACCTTATTAAAGATAGGATAGGGCTTTCCCAAGTCTGATCCTTTCACAGTAACCCTACACCATCTATAATTAGAACAAACACCGTAATTAGAGAAAAGCTCATGCATGGTGAAGTCAGGAAAATACTAGTTCCGGATGTAGGTGAAGTGCTTCATCCCAAAAGCCCTATTTCAGAGCCTCCACCATGGTCAGATTAAACAGTGTCCCATGGTTAATGAGGAGCAGCAGACTGATTTGGTAGGGTTTGAATTTAGTTGTCCCTTCAGGTATGGGACATTCAAGTTTTAATCTGTTGGCAGCTAGATTTGCAGATGCCTGAGAAAAAGGCTCAGGGTGAGGCACTGGAATGGGTTGCCCAGGGAGGTTGTGAATGCTCCATCCCTGGCAGTGTTCAAGGCCAGGTTGGACAGAGCCTTGGGTGCCATGGTTTAGTGTGAGGTGTCCCTGCCCATGGCAGGGGGTTTGGAACTGGATGATCTTAAGGTCCTTTCCAGCCCAAACTATGATTCTATGACTGGGTGTAGGAAGGGCAGCACACCTCAATTTCATTTAGTGTTTCCAAACTCCCAAAGGAGTAGGTAGGTTAGGGTAAGGCCCTGTGCACATGACAGTGTGTACAAAGAGGGGGTACCAGAGGTGAATTTGTGTTTCTGAAAACTGCCCAGATACATTTTACAAGTACACAGAGTTAGGCTGTACACTTGAGACGTGTCCATCCAGAAGTACCTGCAAGCCAAACCTGCACTTGTTTCAGAATGCAGGCTGCTTTAATGAAGGTGATGTGGTTGTAGTACCAAACATGACAGGCTTGGACCAGAGAGGAAGGGAGTTAGGAGGTTGTTTTTTTGCAAAGGAATAAGCTTTATATCTGTGGGCCTTGTGAGAAAATGGAAGGAAACTGAAGTGGTGTTGCACGTCCTCATAAGTGCTTCACTTTGAACATTCCAAGGTGAAGGCATATGGGGGTGAGGAGCTTCTTAACGATCCGCACTCCTCGCTGGTGTATCTGACAAGCGCGGCCGTGCGGAGTCACCCCATCTCTAATGAGTGATGTTCCTTTCGAGCTGACATCCCTTTCTTTGGACTCCCTTTTAGATGGCCACGCTTGGGGAAGCCCGGTTGAAGGAGATGGAAGCGTTGCGTTCTCTGCGAGCAGCGAACGAAGGGAAGGTGCTGTCCAGTGAAGAGGACACGGAACTGAAAGTGTGTCTGTGCCAGAAGGAGCCCGCTGCCCCCATGATCCAGTGTGAACTCTGCCGAGGGTTCTTCCACACCAGCTGCGTTTCGGTGCCCAACGTTTCGCAGGGACCTCGCGTGTGGCTCTGCCCACACTGTCACCGATCAGAAAAGCCACCTTTAGAAAAGATCTTGCCCTTGCTGGCCTCCCTGCAGCGCATCCGCGTGAGGCTTCCTGAGGGGGATGCTTTGCGGTACATGATCGAGAGAACTGTGAACTGGCAGCACAGAGCACAACAAATGTTGTATTCAGGGAATCTAAAACATATACAAGACAAAGTTGGCTCAGGATTATTGTACACCAGATGGCAAGCCACGTCAGGCCAATTACCAGAGACAAACAAGGTGAGGCTGAGGTGCTGGTGGGGTTCCTGGTGGTGGGTGATGTGTGGTCAGCAGAAACGGTCCATAGTAGCTCTCTGGGTTTTGGTTCGTTGTGTTTGCATGCAAATACCAGCAGAGCAGACTGCTCATGTGTTGCTTTACAGATTAAGGAGTTCTGCCTTGGCGTTTATCCAGGACGTGTGTCCTCCAGCAACAGCTTCGTGTTTTCCTTCTGCTGGAGTCCTGGGGACAATTACTCCTAACAAGCCCATTTTCCCTTCTCCTCCTCCCAACTCCTGTGCTCTGATGTGATGCTGTTAACGACAAGAGTTGCTGAAGCTATTGTTCCTAGAGTGCTTAGTATTCAATTAGTCTTTATATTCTGTTCTTACAAGTATTTAAATGTAGTTTCAAGTGTTGAGAAATAGTAACAGAGGCCCCCAGTGTTACCACTGCCCACAGTGTTACCAGCATGGCTCTCAGATGAGCTTGTTTTCAACAGGGTGCCTTCATTCATTACTGCTGCTCCTCCTTATCACTTACACTAGGACTCCTGAGCTGAATATAGAATCACAGAATGGTTTGGGTTGGAAAGGACCTTAAGATCATCCAGTGCCACCCTCCTGCCATAAGCAGGGGCACCACACACTAAACCATGTCACCCAAGCCTCCATCCAATCTGGCTTGAACACTGCCAGGGATGGAGCATTCACAGCTTCCATGGGCAGCCCAGTCCAGTGCCTCACCACCCTTACAGTAAAGAACTTCTTCCTTAGATCCAGTCTAAACTTCCCCTATTTAAGTTTGAACCCGTTACCCCTTGTGCTGTCGCTACAGTCCCTGATGAAGAGTCCCTCTCCAGCATCCTTGTAGCCCTCTTCAGATATTGGGAGCTTCTCTGAGGTCTCCACGCAGCTTCTCTTCTCCAGGCTGAGCAGCCCCAGTGTTCTCAGCCTGGCTCCATACAGGAGCTGCTCCAGCCCCTGAGCATCCTGGTGGCCTCCTCTGGACTTGTTCCAACAGTTCCATGTCCTTTTTATGTTGAGGACACCAGAACTGCACACAATGCTCCAAGTGAAGTCTCACAAGAGTAGAGTAGAGGGGCAGGATCATCTCCTTGGACCTGCTGCTCACGCTTATTTTGATGCAGCCCAGGACATGGTTGTTGGGCTCAAGTGCATACTGAAGCCAGCTCATGTTCATTTTCTCATCAACCAACACCCCCAAGTCCTTCTCCTCAGGCTGCTCTCAATCTCTTCTCTGCCCAACCTGTAGCTGTGCCTGGGATTGCCCTGATCCAGGTGTAGGACCTTGCACTTGCCTTGATTGAACTTCATGAGGTTGGCATTGGCCACCTCTCAAGTGTGTCCAGGTCCCTCTGGATCCCATCCCTTCCCTCCAGCCTGTCAACTGAACCACACAGCTTGGTGTCATCACAGACCTGCTGAGGGCGCATCAATCCCACTGCCCATGTCACCGACAAAGATGTTGAACAGGATGGGTCCCAACACTGACCCCTGAGGGACACCACTCGTTACCCATCTCCAGCTGGACATTGAGCCATTGACCACAACTCTTTGCATGCGGTCATCCAGCCAGTTCTTCATCCACTCAGTGGCCCAGCCATCAAATTGATGTCTCTCCAATTTAGAGACAAGGCTGTCATGTGGGACAGCATCAAATTCTTTGCACAAGTCCAGGTAGATGACGTCAGCTGTTCTGCCCCATCCATCAGTTCTGCTGATGGATATTCTGCTGTTAACTTGAGTTAAGCTCAGCAGTTTCAGGTGTGGACATGAGGGAGATAATAAATGCAGAAAAAATCTGAAAGTGCAGCATAAAGAGCATCAACCACCCCAAAATGAAATGCACTCTTTTGCTTTTCCTCTAAACACCTTTATTTTGCTCCTCCGACCCTGTCACAATCAGTGTGTTTATGTTTTCATACTCAGTTTGTTAGACCATAAAACGTGCCACATGTGCTTGAGAGGTTTTGTAGCTGCTTCTTGAGTAACTCAGCCCTAGCAAGGTGCTGGTGTTGCCCAGATTGCTCAAGTAGGCAAGCCTGGGTTTAGAAATTCAAACCCATGTGTAGGCATCTGAAGAGGATTTCTTTGATCATTTGTTTGAAAGTGTCATTTTACTGGACCAGCCAGTATAGCTGCAAAAACCTGCGTGAGATTTGGGCATAGAAGCTGATGTTTGGGCTAGAAATGGCAACAGGAAGCTTAGTTTTATTATCACAGTGCTTGCAGCTCAGTGTGGTACCATGAGGTTCCTCTGACCTGAAAGTACCCCAACAATTTTGGGTGGGCTGGAGCTCAAGTCAAGAAACCTCCTAAGTGGAGGGAGCTCTCACAGAGCTGGTTTGGGTCCTTCTCCCTGGAGCCAGCAGCGCTGAGGTCAGAGGTGACCTCAGGCCATCAGCACGGGCATTGAGCTAAAGCTTTGGTCCCAATGGATTTGAGGTGGGGTTTTGGTGACTGCAGTGTCTCAGCATTGCTGTCCTGAACTCTTAGCTGGGGTTTTGAACACTGCTTCCCTCAGGGAAGCTTGTAGCACTAACCACTGGAGTTGGGCTGCTTTGGCATTGGCCAAAGTGAAGAATGGGGAACATTCAGATGAGCTGGAAAACTTCACTTGCAAAACAGCTGCAGGGATTGGTGAGAGCTGGAGTCTGAGCCTGCATTAGGGAGATAGGCGATAGTTTGGAAGGCTTTTGTTGGATGCCTTTCTGTTACTCCCAAGGCCAAACATGACCCTTGCTGCCTTGCATAAGCCAGAGCATGCTTTGCCTTTGGCACGTCTTGTGTGTGTGCTGAGGTGAAGAGTGTTGTCTCTGCTCCACAGGCTGGCTGTGCTCTGATGGAGCCTGTGGCTGCTGCATGCATGGGGCGCGGTTCTGATCTCTGCAGAAATTACAGTTCACAGCTAAGAGTTCTGGCAAGAAAGTTGCCTTTGCCTGTTTCCAGGTGTCGGAGGAAGGGGTTGGGTGGATTAGATTGAACGGTTTCCAGGAGTACAAGATGTAAGCACTTGAAGAAACAAGGATTGAGTCTGTTGCAGCTATTGGACACTCTCAGAACTACACCTTTAGTGAAACTGTGTGGTTTGTTTTGTTTTCTAGGTTTCCCAGACAATTGGAGCAATGTCATTCTCCATGCCTCATGACTGGGATAACAGAACCATCTATTTACATTCTCCATTTTCGACAGGACAGCACTGCATCCCACTTCATGGTTTGTAATCTTCACTTTGATTTTGCTTCTTTCTCCCTTTTCCCCCTTTTGTTCCTCACTGTGCTTGGTGGAGGAGAGAGGGTGACCTGGTCAGTTGAAGATGGCCACAGGAGGGGAAGGCAGAGGGTAGAGATCCTGAAGTTGTAGGAGATGGATGGGAATGACATAGGGAAGTAGTGCTGGAGACCATGGGGTAGTTAATCCATAGGACACGAGCCCACATACGTTCTGCTGCAGCACAACAGGCACAGAGTCAGAGACGAGCTTTCTTGGCTGGCGCTGTGCTCCAGGTGACCCTGCTGCAGGCTCTGCATGCTTCCCTGCTCAGACTTGGTGTTTATGGGACTGCCACAGACATGCTGTAAATTGCATCATTTTACAACTGTAAAAGAAGTTGTTTTTTCATTTCTTTCCTTCTAATGCATAATGCTGTGGGGACAAAGGTCTGGTGTTCACATCTTCAAGACTCAGTGCAGTTTAATCCATATTAATACTACACAAGACACTTCAATGTTAGAGTTAAAATCAAGCCAGGCAGTCCTTTGTACCACCAGGTTGGTTTTCAGGCCGTATTTGAGTTGTAGTGAATACTCTATTCAAAAGCTGTGACTATTCCAAAAGCCCAGTTTTGGAGGTCGCAGCAGCAGTGGATGGGGACTGTGCAGCAGGACTCTGTTTCCAGGCTCATCCTCTCAGCTTCCCTTCCTCTCCTCTCCCAGCTCCACTTACAGACTTCACCCAGTTTGTTCATCTTACTATTGTTATGTAGTGAGGGGATCATCACACTGCTTGTAGCTTCAGAAGCAGCCAAAATTGCCAAGAATGATGGCAATTGCTTATCCAGCAAGAAATGCAAATGTGGAAGGGTGCTGAACCTCAGTGCAATAACTTCTGAGTGAGCCTTCCTCTTTCTTTTCAACCTGCTGTTGAAATTGAGCGGTGAAGAGGGAACAGAGGAGAGTTCATAGCGTTGCAGATTTAAGTCTTTCACAGTTGCTGTGGGTTTCTTTTTAATATGCTACCAGGGAAGGGTTTTCATTCTCTGTGCAGTTCTCATCAGGGCTGACACTGAGGAATTCCTTTTCTCCTCTCCCTGTCTTTCATCACAGTCATTAGCACAGAGCTGGACGAGCTCATGATGGAAGCCCAGCTGCTACAGGTTTCCCTGCCCGAAATACAGGAGCTGTACCAGATCCTCTTCACAAAGCAAAGCCCTGCTTTGCAAACAGAGCAGAGGTCACCCGCTGGAGCGCCGAGTGAAAAGGCAAGTGCCTGACCAGAGCAGTGAGCTTGGGTCACGGTGGAGTAGAGGCTCTGCCTGCACCCAAGAGCTTTACAAGGAGGTTTGTGTGTGTGGCTCTGCTTCCAGGAAAATCCATCTCTCCTAATTTGACTCTTGCCCTGGGCTGAGGCTTTCTGAGAGCGCTGCCTCTGAAGCAGTGGACTCGGAGGCAGGAAATGAGGATCCTTTGTTCTATACATTCTGTCCGTGGGATGTGTGACCCCTTCCCTTGCTCCCCTCACACTGCCTTTCTGCTGAAACGTCAGCACTCTGTCCAGTGCTGTACTTTCACTTAAGCCTATTGCTAAAAGCAGGGTGTGGAATAACGGGATGATGAGTGCTAGCTGCATTCTTACAAAGGTGCCAAAATATCTTCCCAATAGAATGATTGTTGCCGAGGCAAAAAGGATGGAATGAGTTACATGGAGAGAAAACTAAAGCGTCGCTTGGAGAGAGAGAGCTTCTGCGACGGGAAGAGAGCAAGAGTAAAAAAGATGAGAACACCCAAAAAGAAGAAGCTGAAACTGAATCACTCAAAGGATCTTGGCACTAACAAACTGGAGAGGGAGCGGGAGCGTCTCCTGGAGATGCAGCGCTCTGCTGAGAGCCACTTGCTTCCCTCAGACATGTCGTTCTCTGAGCAGGAGGACTCTGAGGATGAGGATGCCATCTGCCCTGCTGTGAATTGCCTCCAGCCTGAGGGAGATGAGGTCAGTAGAGCAGATCCGCTGCGGGGCTCTGAGTGCTGGGATCTAGGGCCTTCAGCTGCCCAAACACAAGTTGCAGAGTGAGCACAAGGCACTCGATGCCTCAGATGCTGCCTCTGGGTTACCAAGAGCGGCTGTGTGGCTGCAATGGGGGAGGCAGGTGGACACCAAAACATCTGCATGGAATTGGAAGGAGGAGATGGGGCTGTGCAGACACCACATTCATCTCTGCTCTTGGAACAGGGATGCAGATTGGCTTTGTGGATGGGGCAGTGCCTTGGAGCTCTGCACAGTCCATCCCTATGGGGAAAGGGAGAAGAGGGGCACCCCCAGATACCTGGGAGGGCTGTGGTGGTGTTGCCATCCATAACCTTGCAATAGGTAGGAAAGCAACAGGAGGGATGAGAGAAGTGCGCCCTTCTCTCAGCTTCAGAGGAGCTGGACTGCAGGAGTCCAGATAACAGTGAACACAATTGAATACCCAGCAGCAGGCAGTTGTACAATGGGACATTTCTGCTCCCATACATGATAGATGAGGAGCCCAGGAATGACTGATGAGCGCTGTGTGTGTTTGCCTGGTCCTGCTCTGAACCCTGGTGTGTCTGTTCCTCTCAGGTGGATTGGGTCCAGTGCGACGGCAGCTGCAACCAGTGGTTCCACCAGGTCTGTGTGGGCATCTCTCCCGAAATGGCCGAGAAGGAGGACTACATCTGCGCCAGCTGCACTGGCAAGGACTCTCCCTATCGGAAATAAAACTGCCCATAACCCGTTCAGGACTTGAGTAAAGAAGGTTTTTCAGAGTTTTCCAATAAAGCCACAGGGGCTGGTTTAAAAGCCAGATTGCAAATGGTGCTACTTCTATCCTTATGGGATCATTTTCCAGAACTCAAACCAATTTTTGACACTTTTGTATTTTCCCTTGAGCTGTTTGTGGTTGTTGAGGTTCGAGATGCTGACTGTTTAGCAGGGGTTTCCACCGATTTGGAAGGCATTTGAAACACGCACCTTTTCTTGTACAGCATTAAATTACCTCTCTGGGATTTACCGGCGTATTTAATTCAGCTTGGTTTAGGTGCAAAAAAAGCCCTGCACCATGAATTTTCCAATAAATCCTCTTGTGAGGAAATCCCTGTTTACTCTGTTAACTCTTTGGAGACTTTAGTTTGGTTTTGGTTTTTTTTCCACTTTGTTTTTTGTAGATTAGGTTTATTTATCTGAGCAATAACTTCTATGTCTGGTTTCAGTGACTGGAATGATTCTGAACAGCGTGTCGCTTCTAGCATTGGTTGGTGTACAGAAAGCAAATGTTAGATCCTAGTGTCACTGATGGCCTGGTGATGTAGAAGACGGGACAGGAAGAAAAAAAAAAGGTCTGTAAAGTAATTGCCACAGCTGTATTTTGGCTTTCTCCTTTTTTGGGTAGCTTGTATCAAATGTTGCAGTTTATATTGTGGAATAAACCCCTGGTTATGTTATAAAATTAAAGGTTGGTGTTTTTAGAGAGCTTGAAATGCAGTTTCATTTCCCTCTGGCTCTGTATGATTGCATTGATAGTTTCACTGGAGAAATCCATTTTAAGAAACAGAACAGGGATACAGGGATATTCTCTTACCTTACTCATGTACTCAGGTTGGGAAGGGGAAGACTGATCTAAGTGTTGTTCACACCAAAAAGAAGGAAAACCTTTATCATCAAGTCTTGCAAAAGCTTCTCCAAAACAGAAATGAGTTGTAGGTTGGGTGAATAAATGATTGAATACAAAGGATTTGTGATTTGGCAGGGACAGGAATGGGGAACTTGTGCAAGATGCAAAGGTGTGGGGCTGCTCCTTCTGCCAGGCTTGTGTGTGTGGTCCACAGAGCACCCTGCCTGGCCCAAGGGCAGATCCCTTGCAGCTGCTTCTGCTTTCATTGAGGCTAAAAACATGAGGAATAAGGCAACTTCTGGACTGGTTGTGATTGTGTCAAAGACTGTTGAGGGACCTTGGCCTGATGGGTAATGGGGGGCAGTGAGGGCAATGGCAGCAGCACTGCTCCGAGGGGACGAGTTGAGGAGCTGTGGTTTGTTTAAGCCCACAGGGAGCCCATGTGGGGCTGCTCCCAAATCTTTTGGGGAGCAATTGCTAACGTGAGACCTGGCTGTTGCTGTGTTGCAAGGGGCCTCAGTGGCAGTGGGGTGGCTCCTGGCCTGCCAGAGGTTCAACTTGTGGAGCTCTGGGAGATGCCATCCTGTCCTCTCCAGGAGGGTGGTCTCGGTGCTCTGGCTGTTGTGCAGCAGGAAGGTTGGAAGTGGTCACTGCTGTGATCCACAGCAGCAGCTGGGGATCCGTGTGGATCCACAGCATGGGCTGGATCTCTGCAGGAGGCTGCTCCTGGAGGTGGGAAAGAGGTTTTTAGGCAGTTGGGTCAGCGCTTGCTGGATGAAGGCAGCAGGAGTGGTGCAGGTTTTCTTCACGCTCGTGCCCCCATATCTGCCATCCACCTGCTCTGCTTGCACACAGATAATGCACATGCAGGGTTTCCTTTCCACAGGCAGAGGCTGGGATTACAGATTCCGTGTGATCAGTGGTCAGCGAGCAGCCACCAGCAGAGAAAAGGGGAATGGAGAAATGAGAGTGCCAAAGGCTTGGTATAAACTTTAACGCAGGGCTTCCCTTGCCCCGCACCTTCTGTGCTTTTGGAGTGAGAAGGGAGGAAGGAAATCCTGTTCTCGGATTAAAGTGAGTTCCAGGTACAGAACAGGGTGTGATGGTGGAGGGACGACCCCTCAGTCACTAATAACTTCACATGCAGTTGAAATTTGGGTATAGAAACAATAGATGGGGGGGGGGGGGGAGGATGCTCCTTTTACAGCCCTGCAGTCACATTTGCATGTTAAATGGCACATAGAGGGGGAAATGAGACTGAAAATGTCGTCTTTGTACATTGTGGGACTTGGCAAGGCCGTTGTTAGCCTGACCCGAGGACGGGGTGCGGGGTGGCTGACACTGACTCCATACCCAGTGCAGTAACAAACGCCCTTACCCCGGGGATGCATTCTGGGTGCTGAGAGGAAGGGTTGCTGAAAGATGGTTGAAAAGAAACAGTGCTATGTCCTGAATGAAGAGGTGCTGGGGTTTGGTTGGTAGCTAAAGGGGGCTACAAAAGGGATGGAGACTCCCTTTATACAAGAAGTCACATAGCAAAGATATCCGGGGATGGGGCATTTGCGTTGCTCCAAACCCCGTCAAACCTGGCCTTGAACACTGCCAGGGATAGGGCAGCGTGGATCCTTCTTAAGATCCCATCTCAGTCTCCCCTCTGGCAGGTTCAAGCCATTCCCCTTGGCCTGTCCCTACATCCCTTGTCCCAAGCCCCTCTCCAGGTTTCCTGCAGCCCCTTCAGGCACTGGAGCTGCTCTCAGGTCTCCCCTTCAGGAGCCTTCTCTTCTCCAGGCTGCCCCAGCCCAGCTCTCTCAGCCTGGCTCCAGAGCAGAGCTGCTCCAGCCCTCGCAGCATCCCCATGGCCTCCTCTTGGAGGGGCAGGATCCCCTCCCTGCCCTGCTGCTCACGGTGGGGTTCAGGGCTCACTCGCACACCAGAGCCAGGCCATGGGGCGCTGCTGTCCACGCAGCCCGTGTCTGGGATCGCCCGGGCCCTTGCGCAGGGCTTTGCCTTTAGCGCTCCCGTCCCTCCCTCCGGTCGCCGCCATTTTCCCGTCCCCGCACCGGTGGTACCGCCGCGCCGTCAGGGGGCGCTGTGAGCGGCCCGCGGACGGGGGGGGCGGGACGCATTCGTCGGGGCGGGGCTCTCGGCGTCGCTCGCGCATGCGTGCCCTACGTTTGGCGCGCGCGGCGGCGGAGCGGAGCGGGGCCGGGGGGGGTCCATGGCGGGCGCGGCGGCGGCGGGAGGCGGAGGCGGCGGCGGAGGAGCGGGGGCCGCGGCGGGGCCGGGGCCGGTGGCGCAGGGGCTGAAGGAGGCGCTGGTGGAGACGCTGACGGGGATCCTGTGCCCGGTGCAGGCGGTGCGCGCCGCCGCCGAGGAGCAGGTGAAGGTGCTGGAGGTGACGGAGGGTGAGTGAGGGCCGCGCCGAGCGGAGCCAGGGCGGCGGTGTCCGGGTGGGGAGAGGCCGCCGCCGGGTTCCCCCCCCTCTTTTTCCCGGTGCTGGCGCCTCGTGGCCGCGCGTTGGGCTCGGCCAAAACTTCCCGATGGAGCGGTCGGGCCAGGGGGGAGGCGGGGGAGCGGGGCCCTCCCGACCGGGGCCTGCGCTGCAGCAGCCCCGCCGGTGGGACCCCGCCAGGAGCCTCCTTCCAGGCGAGCCCGAGTCCTCAGCGCCGCTCGCAGCGCGGTCGTGGGGACCCTGCCCGCTGCAGGGCCTGTCCCGCAGTGACCCCCTTGTGCTGCCCGTGTCTTGCGGGTCAGCATCGCTGCGCAGCGTGGTGAGGACGTGGCTGTGCCCCCGTCTTGTGTGGAAGGCCCAGGCTGGGGCTCCGTTGTTGTGGAGGGCTGGGATGGTGACCCGCCTAGGGCCGAGAAAGGACAGAGCTTGAAACGGCTGTAACCAGAGGGGAGACTGAGAGGAGCTCTTAGGCAGAAGCTCTTCCCTGTGAGGGTGCTGAGGCGCTGGCACAGGGTGCCCAGAGAAGCTGTGGCTGCCCCATCCCTGGCAGTGTTCAAGGCCAGGTTGGACACAGGGGCTTGGAGCAAGCTGCTCTATGGAAGGTGTCCCTGCTGTGGCAGGGGTTGGAGCTGGAGGAGCTTTAAGGTCCCTTCCAACCCAAACCAGTCTGTGAGAAGTTTCTATGAAAGAGCAAGCACCTCAAGTTCAAGTAGGGTCTTTAATTCCATTACCAACACAGCCTTTTTCTGGTGGCAGTAAGCTAATTCATGCTCTTGCTGCTTTTTTTCTGGGTGGAAGCTCCACTTAAAACCCCAGTGATGATAACGTTTTGTTTCACTTCATTCTGTGACCTACCCCAAAGGGCTGGAATCTGTAGGAACCACTGGAAGATTGGTGGTGGTCGTTGTGATGGGAGCTGGGTGCTGCAGGGTGCAGCACTGCCACCCATGGCCCTGAGCTGTGCCCGTGGCAGCTCCATGGGTTGTTCAGGGATGCTCCTGCGAGTTCCGCCTGATGTTTGTCTGACAGAGCCATTCTGAAGGTGTTTCATGAACTGCTTCAAAGTCTTCCTGCTCCTTAACTGTAGCTCAGAAATACCCTGAAGGAGGTTGATGTTAAAGGCAGGTGTAAGGGTGTGAGAGGGTCAGGAGCAGTGTTGGGATTGCCTTACTCTGGGAACACCACGGGGGCAATGAGAAGCGTGGTTTGATAAAAGGTTTATGTGGTCCCTTAGGATGTGCTTGTAACACTCTCAGGTTAAGTCTTCTTTGATGCATTAGGAGGAAATATGCGTTGCCACCGCAGCTCTTGGGGCTTTCAGTGAGTGATTCCTGGCATTGCAGAGTCTGGAAGTGCTGTGAGGTTCCTTGACCCATAGTGCCTTTGCCTTGCAAAGCCACCGCAGTCAGTGTGTCTTCAGCAGCAAGTGTTTATCCCAAAGAGCCTGAATCCTGCCACAGGAGATGAAGTCAAGGTTGTGCCATGCTTTGGGTAACAGGTTTTCAGGAAAGGATCTTGGTTGATGGATGTCCCTGAAGTACCTTTGAGAGCCCAGGGATGCAGCAGAATTACATGTGATGGGCAACACTGGGGGCAAGAGGAATGAAGTAATCTATGCTTGTGTTTTCCACTGGTTAACAGATACCCTAAAGTCACCCACCACTGCTCTGTGGTTGCAGTTCCAGAAGCACACAGATCTGGTACCCGTGGCCTGGAGGAGGCTACAGAATACCTTTATCTGCAGTTTCCAAGTGACACCAGACTGGAGGGCAGGCAGTTGATGTCCTTGAGGGTAGGGCTGCATCTAGAGAGCCTTGCAAGGATGGACTGAGAGGAACCTCCTGAGATTCAGCAAGGACAGATACCAAACTGGGCACCTGGGATGGCAGAACCCAGCACAGGGATGTGGCTCAGGCACCACTGGGCTGGGTGGGGAGCAGCTTTGTGGCCTGGAAATCCGGGTGGCCAGTGAGCTGGACTGGGCCAGCAGCATGCCCTGGAGGCCACCTGCATCCTGGGCTGTGTGAGCAGGACCAGAGGCTGTGATCAGCCCTCTCTGGTCACTGCTTGTTTGACCACGTCTGGAATACTTGTCCAGGTTTGCTCCCACCCCCCCCAGTACAGGAAAGGCAGCGACGAAGGGGAGAGAGTTCAGCAAAGGGCAGAAACATTACAGCCCTCGACACTTGAGGAGCTGCTGGAGGAGAGGGGTTTTCCAGTGCGGAGACAAAGAGGGTTTTAGGGGTAGATCTGACAGCAGCTTCTGGTAGCTATGAGGAGGCTGTCAGGACACTGGGGGGTTGGAGAGGATGAAGGAAACCAGGCACAAACTGGAACAAGATGTTCAGGCTGGATATAAGGAGGAATTTTTCCCTGTCAGCAGAGACAAGCTTTGGAGCAGATTGTTGTAGAAGCTGCGCTGTTTCCAGCCTTGAGGATCTCCAAGACCTGCTTAGAAAGTGCCCTGAGCAGCCTGGTTTGATGCTGCTGGTGCTGCTTTGCTCACAGGGCTGGATGGAGACCGCCTGTGGTCTCTTTCAGCTGGATTATTTAGCGCTGCTGTGATTCCTTCTCTCTTGTTCTGGTCAAGCAGCACGGGAGGAATAAGCCATATCCTGCTATGGAGAAACTTGCAGAAACCAAAAGGAGCTAAAGGAATACGGTGTTTGACAACACCTTGTCCCT
Organism: Pezoporus wallicus; assembly: GCF_028554395.1. NCBI lineage: Eukaryota > Metazoa > Chordata > Aves > Psittaciformes > Psittacidae > Pezoporus > Pezoporus wallicus. The sequence goes on from NW_026643043.1 coordinate 80,672, forward strand.
GAGGTGAAGGTGTAGATCACGCGTGTCAGAAATACTTTAGAGAAACACAAGATGTGTCGTGAAGCAGTGTGAAGAAGATGCTAAAAGTGAGAGCAGTAGAAAAGAGCACAAATGTTGGCTCTTTTAAGAGAAAGAAATGGAGGTAGAGCAAAAGAAATGGAGGAAGAACTTGGCAAAGACATAAAAACTTGGGCTGCTTTCACATGGGGCAGAAGCAGAACGTGTTTCAGAGGTGTTCATAGCCAGAGGTGACTGAAGTGTGCAGGGTACCTTCCAGGAGCTTCACTGAACTGGCCGCACTGCAGGGAGCACATCAGGTTACAGGATGGATCTCCAGGGGTTTTAAAGGGACTCACAGGTTAAATGACCTTGCTACAAACTGGGCTGTAAACTTGGTGCTTAAGGTCACTTAGATGAGTGGGACAGCTTTGATGAGGGCTGTAAGGGGAGGAGAGGGTGAGCCTTGAGGTTGGGGTTGTTACAGGTGAGTCAGGGCAGCTTCTGCTCTGCCTGCAGTTGTTATGACAAGAGTTGGGATAAGGAGAGTAATGAGGTGGTTGTGGCAGAGTGGATCTGTGTCTGACAAGAGTCCTGGGACTGCCAAACAGCTCTTAGAAAGTTCCCTTACTGAAACTCTGTGAAGAAAGGAAACAGCTGCAGACAGCTCCTGGATTAACTGGTTAAAAGCATGAAGACAAGGTACAGAGTGACCGGTTCTGTTTCATTCTGCAGGGGGAGAATCAAAAGTCCCACGTGTGAAGCCTGATTGCTCAGCACATCCATAAATGATGTGGAAAAGAGCAAATCAGAGCCTGGCCAGGGAGAATGGTGGCAACAGCTACAGAAGGATCTCACCAGAGCCAGTGGAGCGTGCAGATGGGGGGTGTTTGTGTCAGCAAAGCAGTGCTGCGGGAGGAGGAGACACCTTAAAAAGCAAGGGGCTGGCCTAACTATTGTCACTGGGAGAAGGAATCCCATTGTCAGGGTGGAGAGTTTCCTGAGAACACCCATTCACTGCTCTGCCGTGCTCTGAAAGCCAAATGGACCGTTAAGGAGGGAGCAGAGAACAAAGCCCCACATCAATTCTTCATGCTTCTGCAGTGAAGCTGGCTTGCTGCTTTCTGGAGGGGTGAAGCAGGGCAGTAAAACACACACAGGGACCTTCACAGAGGGGTGGAAAAGCTGCTGCTCTCAGGAGGAGCAAATACATTCACTTTTCTGCCTAGGAAAGAGTTTGGGATGGAGGCTTTAAAATAGTAACCGCCAGAGGTGGTGAGTGAGGTGTGAGGGTTATTTGTGCCTTCTCATCAAGCTAAAATCAGGTGAAAATGAATCTGAAACAAGCAGAAGGAAGCAGGTTGTTTCTCCCAGCGTGCAAACTGTGGAGCTCATTGCTGTTGGATGTCAGGAGGGGTTCAGCCAGTTTGAGGTGGTTCAGGTCTTTGAGAGGATGCAGTTGAGCTCCCTGAAGCAGGTTGATAACGGATCTGGTCAGTGCTTGTCCAAGGGGATGGGTAGAAATGGACAGTCAGGAGTGGACCGGCTGAACTGTCCAAGAGGAGTCTCCTGTCTGATTGATCGGGCTGTTCTGGAGCAATATGGGATGTCAGCTCTGCAGTAAGGGCATGGTGGCAGTTTCTTCCTGCCATGTCATCCTGTAGCAACTTCCAAACATCCCCAGCGACTCCATCTCTTGCCTGCTTCTGCATCTTCTCTCTGCTGAGCAGGTGTGGGAATAGGCACCCCTTGACAGCTCTGGGATGTGCAATGCATTGTCCTCAGTGCCTGGAAAGGTGGAAGTTTACCTGGTGACCTTTGGTGTCTCTGGGTTTTAATGGAACATAAAGAAAAGCAACGTTCAGGCGGGCAAAGGGGCAGTGAGGGCTCAGGGGTGTGGAGCGGGGCTGCTGACAGCTCAAGCATCCACTTGATCCTGGTGAGGGGGGGATTGGTGTTTCCATTCCCCCTTTATCTGGTCTGTCCAAGTAATGCCATGAATAGAACTCCTGATAGGAATTTGCCACATTTAGCAGTTAAGAAGATAACAGTTCTGTAATGTTTTTAAGGTGCACCGTTGTCCCTGGGCACTGAGCAGTTATCAGCGGGTTCCTCTCAGACCCAGAGCTCATGGTCCCTGCAGGAGTGAGCCCATCTCTGGTTTGCAGCGAGAGCACTGCAGTCTGCTTGGAGAGCAGGCTTAAAAGCGTTGGAAAATCAGAGAGATGGCCTGAAATCATTGCAACAGAATATTGTACATGAGGTGGGAAGTACCGTGTGTGAGAATGGAAGGAATCAAACGTGGGTATCCAAACAGATGTGAAGATTGCAGGTCAGTTGCAGTGCTGAGCTTGCTGCATTTATGGTGGCTTCTTGGGTCATTTGTCCCTTTTAAAAACGCAGCTGAGATGCAAGGCCTTGAGCCTGGAACATTGCAGACAGCTGGAGGAATAGTTACTGCTGCAGTTAAGAGGGGTATTATGTTAAGTAGAGCTGAGAAAGAGGCTTCCTGCTCCTGCAGCCAGGATAAGAGGGGTTTCTCTTACTCTCTTACTGTTAAATGCATGATCTATGAAGAAGGATTGAAGGAACTGGGCATGTTCTGTGTGACCATGGGAAAAGTGGGAGGCAATTATCTTCCAATCCAGAAAAGCCTCTTACAAGTGAAGTGGATGTGAGGAGGAGCACAGATAACCAACCTTGGTGAAGCCCTCGGATGTGCACAACTGCTTTTGAGCAGGCGTTTCAGTACATTCTTGCTGGGGATGCTGTGGGCAGCATCTGCTGTCCTTGGAAGCCAGGTTGTGCTCAGTGTGTACCTTCTGCCCTACAGTTCCTAGAAGTAAAACCCCACAAATGTAGTTCTTAAGCAGACCAGCAAAATTAAGGAGAGGGTTCAGTACAGTTCTCAGCTACCTGGAACAATTTGAATGAATTCTAAGCCAACTGATGGAGGCAGATGGTTTGACCAGACCAGAGCTGCTGCTCTGCCTGGGTTTTATTTCCTGTGTTCAGTCATCAACAGAATTGGTGCATGCATTTTGGTTTTGCCTTTTGTCATAGACTTACTTGGCAACTGAAAGAAGCTCTTGATTTTCTGGACCAGTTTCTTGATGGAATGATTGTAGAGGCAATTCCTGGTGTCAGTGGGCTTGGGCAGGGGCTGCTCAGTAGGGAGCTTGGTGTGTTCTGAGCTGTCTTAGGGTGGCATTTGGGGCAGCTGAAATGATGTTTTCAGCTCACCCTCTGGATGAACCTGGGTTGTTCAAACCAGAGTCACTGATAAGGCTCCGTTCTGTCCTCTTGGGGGTTGTTAAGTTGTAAATTTACTTGTTCTTAACCTGCCTTGGAAGTTATTTTTTTGCCCATGAGAGAAAGAAATAAGATGCTGAGGAAATAAATGAAGTTTGTGCAGAGAACACGGGGGGAATGAATGCTCCTGATTCATTGGAGTAGCTCAGCATTGGAATGGTCTCCTCCATCCCACGTATGAGTCATGCCATTGGTATGATGCCTCTCTCCAGAAATCTCAATGAGTTCTGCTGTGTGGGACTAAAAGCTCTGACACCAACTTCTTGTTTTCCTTCCCTTGCAGAGTTTGGTGTTCATTTAGCAGAGCTGACTGTGGATCCCCAGGGAGCTCTGGCCATCCGGCAGGTGAGGATACCTGGAAACATAGAAGGAATTGGGATGGAACTTCCCTTTGGTTTCAAAGTGCTCTGTCCTGTTGGAGGCAGCTGTCTGTGACTGCTCCTTCGTTTCCTTTTACACTCCTCTAGAGCTGTTCCTTTCCCTAAATCAAGTGTTACACCCTTACCTTGTTTGAAAATAGGGCTTTGTGGACTTAAACCTGGTGCTTGGGCACAGCTGATGAGGTGGATGGAAGGCATCATCAGCAAGCACAAGCGGGGCTTGTCTTTGGGGCAGCTTTTCCTACGGGTGTTTTCCTCCTGGAAAAGGAACTTTAGGTTCCGTGTTTCCTCAGTTACAATGGGGCCCATATCTTGTGCCTTCTTGGAGGTGAGGAAGTAAAGCTCCTGCCGTGTGTCCGTGCTGTACAGGCCATCATTGCTCAGTGGATGGACATCTGTTCATCTTGCATTATGCAACCTTTTTTCCATGTCAGAAAGGTTAGTTTTCATTTTGCCAAGCCCTGTTGCCCCTGTAAAAGCAGCACAGAGGGATGGGGGCTGAGCGAACGGGGTAGGGGTGACCTTGCTTTGGCTGTTACTGATTCTTGCCCTCTCTCCTGCCCCAGTTGGCATCTGTCATTTTGAAGCAGTATGTGGAAACTCACTGGTGTTCTCAGTCAGAGAAGTTCAGACCTCCAGAGACCACAGAAAGGGTAAGGTTTGGTTTCATGTTGTCTCCTTTGGGACACGTTATCCATCAAGGATATTAATTCTGTAGGTGGTCTCAGAAGTCCCAATGCCCTCGTGTCTTTTGAGGATTAATGGCTTCAGTGAAGGTTTTCTGACGTTTTCCACTTTGAAAATCTGTTTTCAGTTGCTTAAAACAACACCAAACTTGAGAAGCTTGGGCTGATTTCTGTAGGGAAGGTTCAGCCATAATGTTGCTGCTGCTCTAAGAGCAAGACTGGAAGAAAAGTGCTTTGTAAGTTGTACAAATACTGCTTCTGGCAGCCCTTTTTCAGAGATTTGCTAAATCTCGTGGTTTTCAGCTTGGGACTTAAAGGCTGTTTTCCCATGGCAAGTATCAGGTTAAAGGTCTGCTGAGTTTCATTAGAAGTCTATTCGGTAGGCGTGTGTCACAGCTGAAATGGTCAGATTCTGGCCCTGTTGACTGGAGCATCTTTCCCATCGAGGGTATGATTCATCCCATCAGAGATCATTGCTTGAAGCAGATCTTGTGAATTACACCCCAGAAGAAGCAGCTGTGTATTTCCTGCCCCTTCTAAGGGGAACTCAATCTCATTTACTGAAATCTTCCAAAGTAAGCAAACAGTCCCTGACCGGAGCTGGGATTTATCTCGCTAACTCTGGATGTCTTCCATGCAGATATCTACATCCTGTGGAAGTGCAGCTGTGAGCTGTTTACTGTGTGCTCTGTGTGAGGAGTGCTGCGTTAAGACACACCATGCACTGTCCCAGAGGAGAATTATGGGCTGTAGTGTGCAAGGTTTCTTTGTCTCCTGAGTGTTCATTTTGTGAAACCAGTGCTGAATCAATATAGGATACAGTCACATATAGATATATTTGTTTTTAATTGAACTGTTTTATGGCTGGGGATCTGCTTTGTTGAACAATGTTCCTCTCCACAGGCAAAAGTTGCTATTAGGGAGCTCCTTCCCAACGGGCTGAGAGAATCCATCAGCAAAGTACGCTCGAGTGTTGCTTATGCAGTTTCAGCTATAGCCCACTGGGACTGGCCTGAGGCCTGGCCTGAGCTTTTCAGTCTCTTGATGGAGATGCTGGTTAGTGGAGACGTGAACGCAGTGCATGGAGCCATGAGAGTGCTTACAGGTATGTGTATGTGTATGTGAGAGCTTTGGCAAGGCTGATGTAGGAAGTGGTTTAGTCTTTTCCTGTGCTGACATCCTCTCACTTTGCACTCCAAATGGAAGATACTGGAATTTGCTGCTTCTCCTGGGTGTGCTGGGCCTTGCTGAATTGCACGCCCAGTACAGGTCGCGAAAGCTGAGGAGCAAGGTCCTGTGCTGCAGGTTATAGCTCAGAAGGAAACTGGATTGCAACACCTTGTTTTCCAGATACCTGCAGTTTTTAGTGTGCTCTTTCTCTCCTTGCCTTCAGGGGTTGCCATGGGGAGGCCAGATGACACTGGTCTAATTGAGTATGGATCAGCATGTTCCCAAATTGCTTAGCGTCTCCCAAAGGTGCTGATGCTGTTGCCTACAGATTTGTTTCTTACAAGAACATTCCTTCTTTTTCCACGTTGTAGAGTTCACACGGGAAGTGACGGACACGCAGATGCCCCTTGTTGCTCCTGTTATTCTTCCAGAGATGTACAAAATCTTCACAATGGCAGAGGTATGATCTGCACTAGGGAGCTGGTACTGAGTGGCGTTAATGGCGATGTTGGTTGGAGCAGAGAAGCTCCAGATGTAATGGCTAAGCTGTACTGTAGCGTGAGTTAGACTTAAAGAGTTACCTTGATGATGTGGTAGTTGATGGCAGCGAATGCTTCAACAGAACTGTTGGGAGCGATGAGAAAATCAGAGAATCAAAGCAAAAAATAAACACAATTAAAATAAAAATAAAGGAAATGAAAGCATCTCGTGTTCCTGATGTGTTATTTCAACTGTTTCCTAGGTGTACGGTATTCGCACGAGGTCGCGTGCAGTGGAGATCTTTACCACGTGTGCCCATATGATCTGTAACATGGAGGAACTGGAAAAGGCAAGAGTTTAACTTACAACATGCACTGAATGCAGACCGAGCGAGGTTCCAGAGAGCTGTTAAGATGAAAATGAAGTGTTGGAGAACTCTGTAGCCTGTCAGCTGTAGTTGTGGTGAAGAGGGTGTAATTTAACACATGTAAAGTGGCTGCCTCCCTCCTTTACCTGCATGCCTGGATCCTGTGACTTGGTTTCCATAATTGTTACTTGTGACATATCAACAGACGTGTTTGTAGCAGCTCAGACAAAGGGGAATCAGTGTGGGGAGGAGATAGTGTATAATCCCTTTGTTGGAAATCCCTGTCATAGCTTCCATCTCCAGGTGAACCACGTGTCTTCATACACTGCCAGGCCTTGGCCATGTGGGTTATGATGGGCAGTTTTGTGGCCCTTGACTGAGGTGTTAGTTACAGGCTCCTGGAGCTCCATGAGTTCTTTACCATCCACGTTACCCTTTTGTTCCTAAAGGGATGCTGGAAACCAAAGGGAACGTTTTAGAGGAGGAGTTGTGCAGTTTACAGGCAAGTCTCCTGCCTGGCTCTGAGCCCATCTGCATTTTATATGGCCTTTGACCAGTGGGTTTCCCAGCACTCCCCAGGAACTAAATTGTTCTTTTGAGCTTCTGGGGTGGTGAGGATAGGAAAGGGTGACTCAATAAGGTGGCTGCTTGTTGCCCAGTGGCTCTGTGTGCTGTTTCAGCCCTATTTGCACATGGAGCAATTCAGTGCATACTTCTGGGAAGTTGTGATGATTACACCCTATCTGTACTGCACTGACAAGGTTACTCATGCAGTCTTTAAGCAGACAACTGCGCTCCTTAGCTATGGAGTTAGGAGCAATGGTCTCCATAAAACTCTTTTTGGCCACTTACTTGCTGTGCCAAGCACTGTTTCCAGAGTGCTTTGACATCTGGAAAAGTACTTGCTGCATTTTTCCTAGGAGGAATCATCGTGGTGATTTTCAGGCCCGGTGCTGATACTCACAAAGAGCTTGTTTGGTCTGGGGGAAGGTAGCTCAGGAGGGAGGTAAATGCCAGCCTCAGGGTTCAGTGTCATTGCTCATGTGTGGTGCAGTCACCCCACTTCTTTCATAGCCTGGGGGTCGGGGTGGGTGGTAGGTGCAGGGCATGATTCATCTCATCAGATTAAAGTGTCTCTTCAGGAGGATGTGCACTGTGAGGCTCTCCGGACGGGACTGTCTGGATCTCTAGTTAGAGCCTGAAGTAGGGGTGTGTTTTGCAGCAGGCTGTGCTGTGTGGTTTGGAAGGGTGGGATTCAGTGGAGCTTCCTTCCCAGCAGGAGAGAGCCAGAGTGATGCCTGAAACAAGTGACTTTGCAGTGTTCTGCAGTTGCCTCTTTGGGTTTGGAGCAGAAAAGCGTGATTTCTGTTGCTTGTGGTGCTTTATTGTCAGCTGGGGGGGAGTTGTGTTGAATTCACCTGTGCTTGCATTGATTATCACCAGGGTGCGGCCAAAGTCCTCATTTTTCCAGTGGTGCAGCAGTTCACAGAGGCCTTTGTTCAGGCCCTGCAGATGCCTGATGGACCTACATCAGACAGCGGGTTTAAGATGGAAGTCTTGAAGGTAAGTAACTTATGGCAGATGAAATAAAGAATTGAATACCAACGTCCCGTCAGCTGTGCTGGAAAGCAGGGACACTTGGGTGTGTGTCAGCTCTGCTGGTACTGCTCGTGTTATGGAGAGTTGAAATATTTTGGATCCCAGTGCTATACAACATTGAAATAAATTGTTCTGCCTGTACTGAAGATACCTATGATGAGATCCATAGGGATTTGTCCATGAAATGACCCATAGGAATCGATCCATAGAACAATCTATCTTGTCATTTGCGGATCTAAAGACATCTTGGATGCATGTTGTTCAGACATCATGCTCAGTAGTTAAGTATCTGTCATTTCTAAATATGATGTGGAATTCTGCAGCAATGTAGTTTTAGAAGCTTGGTGTGTGCAGGTGCTTTTCTAGACCTTGCCTGCTCTTTAATGCTAAATGATCTTTGCAAAAGAGAGTTGGGAAGTCTTTGTATTCTCCTTGTTTTCCGGAGAAAGAAGTTTGGAGGTTAGAGTATGGAGATCCCTTCAACAGCTGAAAGCACTGGAGTTGCAGGGTCCAACATGGGCAAGAAAAGAAGAACTCAAAACCATGAGCTGCAGAATCAAATCCACGTCTTTCATGTACTCGCCTGTGTGCTGGGGTGAGCAAGACCTGGATCACAGTGCCCAGCTCTCTGAAAGGAAACGATAAGGAAGGGTTATTGAAGACAAGCATCAGACGTTTTTCATAATGACCAGCTTTGCACTGGAGGCACGAAAATAACTGCTGGGAGGATGCTATTGTATTATTCAAATTAGCACCTACTGAGTTCTGTGTTGTGGAACTTGTTTTCTTGGTCCTGCTAAAGGCTGCGGTACCCTGGTTGTGGCATCCTGTGCCTGCTCAGTGAGGGGTGCGGGTATCAGACCCTGGGTACAGCAGGAGCTGATTTCTCACTGTGCAGCACCACGTGGAGGGGAGCTTGGGGCAGGATGCTGGCAAGTTCTGTCGAGAGAGCATCACTTGTGGGTTTCCTTTTATCTCTCCATTGGCTGCGCACTGGGATTCCTGGGACAGGAACAGGCAGAACACCAACATGAGAGGGATGCTTTCCAATGTGTTACCTTGATTTGAACAGGCTGCAACTCCAGACTTGTACATCCTGTGTTATTCCTTTGCCTCCCTGCACAAGAGCAGATAAGGTGAGGGGTCTGTTTGTGCGAGAGAGGGGACTGCCTGGTCAGGAGGGAGAGCAGGAGACCTTGGTGGCAGGAAGACACTGGCTTTATTTTGACTGTTAAGGAAGCAGCAGCCTGTGATTTAAATGTTTGTTGAGGGTTTTTCCCAGTCCTGCTTCTGATCGCTCTTCCTTTTTGTTCCAGGCCGTGACAGCACTTGTGAAAAACTATCCGAAGCACATGATTTCATCCATGCAGCAGATCCTGCCCATTGTCTGGAATACCCTCACAGAAAGTGCTGCCTTATATCCTTTGTGGGGAATGGTTTTAACTAGAACAGAACAAGACAAACTGTTTCATACACAGTAATGACCTGAACAGAGCTGAAGAGCATGATACATGGAGTACTCTGCCATGACAGACAGAATGTAGGCATCTGTGGTGTAGATGTGTTGGGTAGTTGTTACTTCAGTAAGCTCCATTCCGTTTCTTCTAGCTTAAAAACCACATCTGATGAATGATGCAAGTGCCTGTGTTACACTGGCTGTGGAACTGCAGCCGAGCTCTGCAGTGGTCCTGGTACTTTTGGTGGAAATTGTCTTCTTAATGTCTCTAATCTCGTTGAAAGGACTTCAGGTAAAGATGAATCGATGAATCTCCAGTGTCCCCTGCTGCAGGAGTAGCAGTGGCTGCTGGCGCTTGCTGCTGAAGGTGAAGTTAGAATTAGAATAGTTTGGGTTGGAAAGTACCTTAAGATCATCCAGTTCCGACCCCCCTGCCATGGCCAGGGACACCTCACACTAAACCATGGCACCCAAGGTTCTGTCCAACCTGGCCTTGAACACCGCCAGGGATGGAGCATTCACAGCTCCCTGGGCAACCCATTCCAGTGCCTCAGCACCCTCACAGTAGAGAACTTCCTCCTTAGATCCAATCTAAACTTCCCCTGTTTCAGTTTGAACCCGTTACCCCTTGTCCTATCACTACAGTCCCTGGTGAAGAGTCCCTCTCCAGCATCCTTGCAGCCCCCTTCAGACACTGGAAGCTGCTCTGATGTCTCCACGCAGCTTCTCTTCTCCAGGCTGAACAGCCCCAACTTTCTCAGCCTGTCTTCATACAGGAGCTGCTCCAGCCCCTGCTCATCCTCGTGGCCTCCTCTGGACTTGTTCCAACAGTTCCATGTCCTTTTTATGTTGAGGACACCAGAACTGCACACAATGCTCCAAATGAGGTCTCATGAGAGCAGAGCAGAGGGGCAGGATCACCTCCATGACCTGCTGGTCCCACTCCTTTTGATGCAGCCCAGGATGCAGTTGGCTTTCTGGGCTCCAAGCACACACTGACGCCAGCTCATGTTCGGTTTGATTTGCTCTTTGATTTTTATAAGTTACTGCTTCACATCCAGCCTGTTAGAGCTGTTCTGTTGGGCACTTTCCCAGTCCTTGCGATCTGACACGTCAAACCGTACTGTGGTGGTAATGCAAAAGTTGCTTTTTTCAGCCCTTGATAAGAGGACAACAATTACAGAACCCTGAGCTGCCTTGGAGCTTTTCCTGACTCTACTACAAACACCAGGATCTGACACTGCTGGGATAGCAGCGGAAGGGTTGACTGAGCTTTTCCTCTCTAATTTGATGTGAATGACTGTTCTAGAGAGCACAGATCTGGACCTCTTTATATCAAAGCTGCTTGCACAGTCTTGTGTTTCAGAATCCTGCTGCGTGGCAGGTGTAGGTTTGTGTGGAGTGAAAATGGGCAGGGAGACCATAAAGGAGCCCTTGATGCTGGAGCAGGTAGAAGCTGTGCAGCTTCAAGGTCAGGTGCTTTTTAGGGTTTTTATAGACCCCTGTTAAAATACAGAAAGCTGGTGGTTAAATTCTTGGTGTCCTGACTCCCACTGCAGCCCTGCTGGCAGTGACAAAATAGGGGTTTGTTTGCAAAAGAGCAGTCTTGTCCTTCCTCTCCTTGTGTTCTGGCACTTCTCAGGCCTTCAATTTGCCATCCCCAAAGAAACCTCCCTCCTCTGTACCCACAGGTTGGTTTTCCTGCCACTTCTCAGGGTTGGAGGCTCGTGGAGGGGCCTGGCAGGGAGCAGAGCCAACATCAAGTAGCATGTGGGCACATGGGGTGGCAGCAGTGGGGTGTTGCGCTGGCTCTCACTGGCTGCTGGCGAGAGGGGTCTGAGTGGTTCTTGCAAAGCTGTCACGTAGATGCAGTTTTGGTTACCTTGGTGGACTTGGTTTAAGTTAATCAAAGATTAAGTTAAAGTCAAGCACAAAGAGTGATCAGATAGCCTTTGAACCTGGGTAATGCGCAAAGCCAGGATGTCCTGAGGCTGGTCTGAAACACAGGACTGTGGAAAGTCAAAGGTTTACTTCTCTTTTTAAGACAAACTTCCCTGCTTATCAGGAATTTTAGGATGGGAAGAGGTTAATTCCTAAATAGATGCAGTTCTGTAAAAACAGTTCTATTTCCTTAACTCTGCCCACTTATGTGAGAACCGAAGTAAATTACACAGAAGAGGTGGAGGACCCTGTGGATTCTGATGGTAAAAACTTGTTAAACTGCACTTCTACCTTCTCTTTGGAACTAATGGACTTACCTAAACCTTCCTGTTGTCAAAGTAGTGACTGAAAAACTGTAGGAGATTGTGCTTAAGGGTATATTTATGGTGTTAGAACAATGACCATCACTTCCTTGCGAGTTACCTGTGGTTGTGCTCAATGAAGCTGCCTAATTTAAGTTTTGTAATGACTCAAGGAGTGAGTTTTTTAACAATTTTGAGGTAAAAGTAATAGGACAAAAGAATCCCAAACAGGTTTAAGGTTGAGTTTTAATGAGGGGGGTGTGGTGAGGTGGGATGAGGTCAGGCATCCTCCTGGGGCTGCTGCTGTCCTTGCTAGTCCAGGAGTAAGAATAAACATCAGACTAGCTGGTGGTTTGTCATTATATTTGGCAGCCACTTCTATCTTTGTGTATATCAGCATATTCAGTGATGGGGTTTATTTCACTTCTGCCTTTGTGTTGGCACACTCAGATATGTTCTTTTTTCCTCACTTCTTTGTGCAGGTGAAGTCTTGGGATTTGAAAATCTGGTGTTCAGCATATTTGAATTTGTCCATGCCTTGCTGGAAAACAATAAATTTAAGAGCACAGTGAAGAAGGCTTTGCCAGAGCTGATTTATTACATCCTCCTTTACATGCAGATCACGGAAGAGCAGGTGAGCATGTTTGTCTTGTGTAGGAAGCAAGTGAAATGAGAAGGTTAAAGCAGCTCATGTCCTGGGGAGAGTTTCAGTGTGGGTAAGCTGCTCTGAGAGGCAGTTCAGTCACTTTGCTGTGCCCAGGAGTTAGGGCCTTTGTCTTTTTGTTTAGGTAGACGTGCATAAAACCAGGCACTCTGTTAATGTTCACCTGCTTCTCTCATTCCTTAGCTATAAATAAAACTGTGTAGCACTGATTCCAGGTCGGTCATTAGTTCTGTCAAATTCTGGTCTCAAATGAGGAGCTAAGAGCAAGATGAGCCAAGAAGAAACAGAGAGTCTCTCCTTTTCAAAGGTTCCTCTGATAGAATATAAGAAAAATCACTTGAAGATGATGACTTCTTGTGGCAGAGGAAAATTCTGGCAGTACTTTACAAGCCTGAGGTTACTGGAAACAGAAAAGCTTCTCTTTAACCTTGGTGTTTCATCACCTCCTCGACCCGTTTTGTCTTCTTTCTGGTTTAGATCAAAGTTTGGACTGCAAATCCACAGCAGTTTGTGGAGGATGAAGATGATGATACTTTTTCCTATACAGTGAGGATCGCTGCACAGGATCTGTTGCTGGTATGAAATGTGTTCCACATTTAGATGGAACCAAAATAATCACAAAGAACACACCTAGCTTCAGGAAGGGGATTTGGAGAAAAGGCCAACTGTTAAAAGTCTATACAGATAAGTGCTATCATTTCCTTCTGTGCAGGCTGTGGCTGCTGATTTCCAGAATGAGAGTGCATCTGCCTTGGCTGCAGCAGCTACAAGGCATTTACAAGAAGCTGAGCAGGCTAAAAACAGTGGTGCTGAGCACTGGTAAGGAGATGGGTGTCATGATTTTTAAGTTCTCTGCTTTCATAGAATCATAGAATGGTTTGAGTTGGAAAGGACATGAAGATATCTAGTTTCAACCCCCCTGCCAGGGGTAGGGGCACCTCACACTAAACCATGTCACCCAAGGCTCTGTCCAGCCTGGCCTTGAACACCACCTTGGATGGAGCATTCACAACTTCCCTGGGCAACCCGTTTCAGTGCCTCACCACCCTCACAGTAAAGAACTTCTTCCTTAGATCCAATCTAAACTTCCCCTGTTTCAGTTTGAACCCATCACCCCTTGTCCTATCACTACAGTCCCTAATGAAGAGTCCATCCTCAGCATCCCTGTAGCCCCCTTCAGACACTGGAAGCTGCTCTGAGGTCTCCACGCAGCTTCTCTTCTCCAGGCTGAACAGCCCCAACTTTCTCAGTCTGTCTCCATACAGGAGGTGCTGCAGCCCCTGCTCATCCTCATGGCCTCCTCTGGACTTGTTCCAACAGTTCCATGTCCTTTTTATGTTGAGGACACCAGAACTGCACACAATGCTCCAAGTGAGGTCTCAGCAGAGCAGAGTAGAGGGGCAGGATCACCTCCATGACCTGCTGCTCACGCTTGTTTTGATGCAGCCCAGGATACACTTGGCTTTCTGCAAGCGCACAGTGAAGCCAGCTGATGTTCATTTTCTCATCAACCAACACCCTCAGGTCCTTCTCCACAGGGCTGCTCTGAATCTCTCTTCTGCTTTGGGATGAAGAAAATCATTATCATAGCTTAGACCAAAAAAACCACAGTTCCACTTCAAAATCTGTAGTTGTTTCTTGAGGTGATGATAGAGGAAACACCTAAAAGCATCTGAATTCTTTTGCAGGTGGAAGATACATGAAGCTTGTATGCTGGCCCTGGGCTCTGTGAAGTCTATTATTACAGACAGTGTGAAGAATGGTCGAATACATTTTGATATGCACGGCTTCCTGACAAATGTTGTTCTAGCAGACCTCAACCTTTCAGGTATATTGGATCTTGCTGTTACTGAGAGTAAATGCTGAGTGCCAGACCTTGGAAATCTCTTACAGACAAAAGTGTCTGATGAACCAGGTTGCTGTATGCATGTGATACACGTAATGCAGCTCTGCATGTGGAAGAGCGTAAGTCCTAACTTGTGAGTGCACCCATGCCACCAGATGTAAGTCACTTAAATGTGGGACTATCATCAAAGAAACATTTATTTCATTTATAAGAAAGGTTTTTTTCTTTTTATTTTTTTGAGTTAATTTTGAATGAAAACAGTGTGCAAAGTGTATAGTGAGCAAGGCATGTGAAACCTGCTTCATTTACATACATGTACATATGGGGTATTGGGTTGTAAATGAGCTGTTGTGCTCTAGAAAGAGCTCGTGGGGTCAGAATATAGATGGTTCTCAAAGGACATCCGTTTAGTGCTCAGTAATGGTAATAAAACAAAGAAATCTTCCATTTTCTAATGCTTGCTTAGAAAACAAAGCTTTTCTCTTGCTGCACATCTTGCATGGAGTTCTTCATGGCCACATGTTAAAATTAATACTTGCAAGAGTACATATAATGGCAGTAAAGATGCTGAGAAATAGAGAGCATCATCTGTTTGAGAATAGCCTAAATAGATGAGGATACTTTGGGCCTGAAAAGGCAGAAGGATTGAGTGGGATAAAGATGAATCATACCTTGATAAGTATGAAGAGGTGAGTAGCTGCTGAGTGTTCACTGTTTCTCTGGTGCTGTTGAACATTATGTTCCGTAATTGCAAGGTGATGGCTGGAAACTAGAAAAGCAGTCTCTGAAAGGTCCCTGTGTATGTGCTCCTATTTGCTGCTGTTGGGGAAAGAATATTGAGCTCAATGAATAGGAACTGCTGAAAAAGCCTTCTTTCTCTTCCTTTACTGGTGTTCTGGAGGTCAGTAAAGCTGTACTGCAGTATTGATGAACAGATTCAGTGGAACTAGATGAGGGGAAAAGGTTGTTTTAAAGCAAGTGAGAAGTTCCTTGAAATAACTGGGAAAATAAACTGGCTTCTGCCTATGAACAGAAATGACTTGTGTGCCTGCTGGCTTGTCTTGTGTGTCACAACTTAGCATTTTCCTGCTGGGCTGACAGGATTGCAGATAATGGATGGAAGCAGCTGTCACTTGAAACTCATAAAACTTAGTTCTAAAACCCCTGGGGTTTGTGTTTTGCTTCAGTGTCTCCTTTCCTCCTGGGCCGTGCTCTGTGGGCTGCCAGCCGTTTTACAGTGGCCATGTCTCCAGAGCTCATCCAGCAGTTCCTACAAGCTACTGTCAGTGGTCTCCATGAAACTCAGCCTCCTTCTGTCCGGATCTCTGCAGTCAGAGCTATCTGGGGGTAAGTAAAGCCCAAGGTATTCCAAAGCCCCAGGGGTTGGTGGTGTAAACTACACTTACAAAACTGGCAGGTTGAAATGTTAATAACGTTTCTGTATAGGCTGTGGAAGTATTTGCTTTGACTGAAATAGATGTCGATGGGTTTGTGGAGCACATCTCAGCAATAAGGGGGGTTTTGTGAATAAGTTGCAAGAAGGAAGAGGGAGGCTCTGCTGTATTGATTCTGCAATGAAAAATGAACATCAGTTCAGAAAACAGCCAACC
This sequence comes from Pezoporus wallicus, assembly GCF_028554395.1. Classification (NCBI taxonomy): domain Eukaryota; kingdom Metazoa; phylum Chordata; class Aves; order Psittaciformes; family Psittacidae; genus Pezoporus; species Pezoporus wallicus. The sequence continues at coordinate 96,482 of NW_026643043.1, forward strand.
ACAAAAAGCCCTTGCAGACCACTGCTCCTCCCCATTCTCTCCTCTGTCCCCAAACCACTTTGTCTTCCATTGGCACTGAAATCTTAATGAAAAAGTAGAGGCAGAGACTTACAACTTACTTATTCCTGAAGTTGTTTTTTATCATTCCTTAGCTCACTTACAAGACATGGTGATTAAACACCCTGTAAGCAGTAAGTGTCTGTCTCAGACATCTTCTTTCCTCAAGGTTTATTTTCTCCATTGATGGCAGCTCTTAAGAGAGAACTTACTAGAAGGCGGTGGAAGCTTTTAACATCACTTGTTTCAACTCTGCTTCTGTCATTCGTTGGGGTGGAATGAGGAGGAAAGATAGCTGAGGTGTTGAGAGATCAAGGAATAGTAGACTGAAGCAGAAAAGTCCTGTAGGAGTGAACTTAAGGAAGAAGAATGGGTGGGGTGAGCTAATCCCTTATACATCACCTAGAGTTTAATGTATAAATCACTTTAATATGTTATGTGTATATTTTTGTATCACAAATTTCTTGTCTAGCTACTGTGACCAGCTGAAGATCTCTGAGAGCACCCATGTGTTGCAGCCCTTCCTTCCTAGCATTCTTGATGGACTGATCCACTTGGCTACTCAGTTCAGCTCGGAGGTCCTGAACCTGGTCATGGAGACACTGTGCATTGTCTGCACTGTAGACCCAGCATTTACAGCAAGTGTGGAGAACAAAATCTGCCCTTTCACCATTGCAATATTTTTGAAGTACAGTAATGGTATGTGTCCAAGTTACGCTCTCAAAGTCCAGTTGGTTTTGCTACTGAATCCTGGTGCTGGAAATTTAATCCACAATAATTGAGTGAATGTTGGTTGATTATGGTAAAGCTAGAAGGAAAACTTGCTGCTTTGCCTGTTAGAAATAGAGGTAGCAAAACTTGAGATGTGTTTGTTAGCATGTTTTAGTAAATGGTGCTTTCTCTCTCCAGATCCAGTTGTTGCTTCTCTTGCCCAAGATATCTTTAAGGAGCTAGCTCAGATAGAAGCCTGCCAGGGTCCAATGCAGATGAGGCTAATACCAACTCTTGTCAGCATCATGCAGGCCCCTGCTGACAAGATCCCAGCAGGGCTTTGTGCAGTAAGTGCTACAGTAGTACATGGTCTTAGCTGGAGATGATTCCCTGTTCTTTAATGTGTAGGATGGCTGGGCTGCAAAGAGCAGAAAGGTTGTTTTTGAACTGCTTTGGAACTTCAGTCATTGGTTGAAGCTTCTTTGTGGAGAGAAGGCATACTGCAGGTGGGGGGAGATGCTTCCAAACCCTAACTTTAAACTGCTCCTCTGGCCTTCTTCCAGCCCATATCTTCTTCCAGTATATCCCAAGTCACGTTGCTTTGACATAGCCACCTTTCACCATTAAGTCTCCTCTCTCTGGTGGAATGTTCTCCAGCAGGCCACACGACTGTTCCTTGTGCTTTGTTCTAAGGCTTTTTCTGATTTATGCCTCAGATACCTGTAAATTGCTGAAGATAAAATTCCGCAGGTTTGTAGTTCCTATAAAAAGTCCCCTTGTAAATGAGTAAGCAATGACTGTGTGGAATCACTGTACAGAATTCAACCCATAAACATCTTTATAATATGCTTATAATCTGCTTACTGATTGGTATGACTGTAACAATTGCTTATGGGTAATTAAAATCAATTTAAATCGATACAAATGAAGCGGAACGAGTCAGCTGGCACAGTTCTCTGCTGGACTGATTCACGTGCATCAGCCTGCTGTGAATGTGTTTGCCATGGCTTTTTTTCCACTGCTTTTGATGTTTGCATTATGTTGGGAGCTTTCAGAGCATGCCCTGCATGTGGTGTCAGACACCCTGATGCTGGGATGCACAACTCCAGGGTTCCCTGATCTTAAATACATTCTGGACTGTACAATCAGGATGTGGTACTGGTTCACATCCCTGCAGTTCATGCCTTTGATGCTTACAGCAGTGCTGCTGACTTAGCACGCTATGGCTGCTGCAGTAACAGTGCTTTTGTTCCTGTTTTCCTTCCAGACCTCTATTGATATACTGACCACGGTTGTAAGGAATACAAAGCCTCCTCTGTCCCAGCTCCTGATCTGCCAAGCATTCCCTGCAGTGGCTCAATGCAGCTTGAACACTGATGACAATGCTACAATGCAGGTAACACGGGGTGGGTGGGAAGGATTGCAGGGCTATGCAAGTCCAAGAGAGGTAACCAAGACATAGGTCTTAAGGGAGGCCAGGCTTTGCTTGCCGATAGCTGTATCAGCACCTTCTCAGTCTCTCTGCTTTCTCCAGTTTATCATCGGAGTACTGCTGTTCAGGGGCCTGCAATGATTTCTAGTGATCATTCCTTAATTTGGGAGTTTGCGAAGCAGCAGCCTTGATCTTTTTTTCTGTTTTAGGGAGCACATTAAAAAAAAACAAAACAAAGCCCAAAACTAACATGAAAAAAAACCAAACCCTGCAGCTTTTCTTCTCCCCCCCCCCCCCCCCCCCAATAACTTTCATCACACCTAGGAATGGCAGAAGTTGTGTTCAGGAGCACACTCAGGCACAGGAAAGCAAAAGACCTTCTGTGTTGAAGACCTCCCAGACCTTCTCCTTCTGGCAGTTTTCTCCTGTACTCATTTACGTGGGAAGGGGAGGGGAGATTTCTTTTAAACTGAGCCAGGTATGGGCTGGAGGGAGAGCAAGGACTCATCCCCATCAGCAGTAGTGCCTGAGCTACTTGCTGGGCAGCTCTGCTCTTACCTGGTAATGTCTTCAGAGTATTTAAACAAGAAAGAAAAAGATTCAGAGGCTACAAGTGCAGGGTGCCTTTTCATTTCAGCTACCAGCTGGCATATGAATAGTAAAGCTGGTTTCATTCCTTGCTTAAGGAGTTCTATAGCACCAGCTACCCTTTGCAATGTGAATACAGCCCATAGGAAAATGGCTTTCCCTAAGCAAGATTCCAGTAAGAATAGTTTGGAGACCAGCAAGAAGAGCTTGGAAAGCAGCGTGCTGGTTGTTCCTCTGGATCTTTGTTGTAAGAAGAATTCAGAAGGATTGCAGCTTGGCTGCTGGGTTGTGTAATGTTCATGCTACCCAACCAGTGCTACAAAACACGATGGGTGCTGTCTCCATCATTCACTGGTTAGAATCTCTTGGAATTTCTATGGGTAGCAAGACTGGCACAAAACTGCAGCTGCTTCAGGTGGGCTTTGTATTTCCCAGGTGATCTCTTTGAGAACTGCCTCAGCAGTGAAGAGTTTTGTACTTGATAAGCAACTGAATTCTGTAGAAGTTACTTCTACTTACAGGCACTCATTGTACCGCGCATTAGAGAGCTCTGGTCTCTTACGGATGCCACCATCTGTAAGACCATCTGAAACCCTCAACTGTGTTCATCTCGGTTCAGGGTCTGTTTGAGGTGATAAAAGGGGATGTCTTCCCATGCCTCCCCACTCCCTTGCCTACAAAGAAAAGTTCTAACACGGTACTTCTCTTGTCCAGAATGGTGGCGAGTGTCTGCGCGCATACGTCTCAGTGGCGCTGGAGCAAATTGCCCAATGGCATGATGAGCAAGGCCACAATGGACTGTGGTATGTGATGCAGGTGGTGAGCCAGCTTCTAGATCCAAGGACCTCAGAATTCACTGCTGCCTTCGTGGGCAGATTGGTCTCCACTTTAATTTCAAAAGCAGGAAGTGAGCTGGGAGAGAATCTGGACCAGATCCTGAGAGCTATCCTGAGCAAGATGCAGCAGGCAGAGACGCTCAGTGTGATGCAGGTGAGATGCTCAGTGTGATGCAGGTGAGATGCTCAGTGTGGTGCAGGAGAGCAGGGTGGGGTACCCAGGAGAGGAAGAAGAAATATCAGCAAAAGAAATTGGCATCACTTTTTCTAGCTGTGTACCTGATTGTTTATGGTTAGTGCAATTGGAGGGTCTCCATATCTTCTTGAAGTAGTCAGGAAGATGCCTGTTCTACTCATAACAGTTGTCCAGATTACAGGGTAAGACAGGTTCTTGTGGGTAAGCTTTTACTACGCCTTAAATATTCCCTCATGACCACGTGCTTGCAAGCAGTGACCCTTCAGAGAAGACAGGAGTTGCCTAAGTACGGATGCTGTGGCAAAGGCAGCACATGTTTTCAAGTCGTTTTGTGCTGTATTTGAAGGATAAATGCCTGGGAGTTGAGACTGGGGGCTTTGGGGGTGATGAAATACTGCTGTTGACTGCAGTAGGTTATTGCCTGCTTTTGTAGCAGTGTCTTGCAGATGGTTATATTTCCTGTTCCTCTTGGGGTTGGTAAGCACAGCCTCCATCCTGCAGGAAACTCAGTTACTCAAATACTTGGCACAACATTTTCAGCTGTTAAATAATGCACATCTACTGCTTCCTTCCTCCTGCTGTAGTCCTTGATTATGGTGTTTGCTCACTTGGTTCACTCACAACTGGAACCACTCCTGGAGTTCCTCTGTAGTCTCCCCGGCCCAACCGGCAAGCCTGCCTTGGAGTTTGTCATGGCCGAATGGATGAGCCGGCAGCACTTATTCTATGGGCAGTATGAAGGCAAAGTCAGGTAGGATGTTTGATAATCTGTGCATTAACAAATTAATGCACAGATCTTCTTGCTGATGTTAATGACTGACCATCCTGTTGCAGCTGAATGCAGTGGGTGTGAGGGGAAGAGGAGCTGGATCACACTTAGGTTTGTGTGTGTCAGTGTTGGGTTAGCTCAGCTCAGGGGAGCTGTGATAACTGCAGCAATCTCTGATCCTCCTCCAATTGCTCCTCTTGCTGCCTGGTGTTTCCGTGCTGGAACAGGCAGACCCAAGGGGGAAGCAGTGTCACTTGCAGGCACAGGAGTGCTTCTGAGATTGAACTTCGGTGAATGGGATAAGAGCTTCCAGACAGGAAATTGCCTCTATAGAGTAGTGTAGAGTTTCGGGCCATTGTAGAGGGTTTCCTAGGAGAATTTGATGATTTCTTGTTGATTTAATGATCTCTTAAAAGTCAATAAAAAAATCACCAGAAACTGTTTTCTCTCCTTTCTGCTGTAGGAGCACATTTGTGTTCTGATGGAGGCAGAGTGCTGTATTCCAAAGCATGAAATGCTCTGTAGTAGTTTAAATTGTGCTGCAGCTGCTGTCTTTGATTTTTCTGGCAATGTGAATCCCAACAGACCACTCTTAGGGGTCTCACCAGCTAATAACTCACTTCATAGTATGCATTGGTGTGGTGTTGTTATAAGGCAGTCAGATAGCCTGTGAATTAACAAGAAAAAGCATGTGTAAAATAGCATTTGTGAGTGATCATGCAGAACAGGAGGCTGTCTGATGTGGGGATCTGGTGCTAGTCACACTCAGTCTGTTTTGTCGTTAAGAGCAGTGATTTATACCCCCTGTGCCAGAGTGGGGTTGTCTGCAGGATCCCCTGAGACTGCTTATGGCCACAGGGAAAAGCCAAGGCTGACACTGCCAGGAAGAACAAGGTTCAACTTTGTTCAGTGCTCCCTCTGTATTGTCCCAGGTTGGACTTGTTTGCATCCAGATGGCTTGGCAGGGCCCCACACTTCAGTCAAAGTCATCCTCAGTATGGCTGGAAAACAGCCTGGAGCTGGAGAAGGTTTGAATGTGTGGAGTAGAAACCTGAGCAGCAGAGTGAAAAGAACACATGAAGGCACTCTTTGAGGAGCACATTAGAAGGTCTGAGTGTAGCAGAGCTGTGAAGGCCCAGAAGTGAGAAAGAGCTTGAGACTGGAGAAAAGTAGATGAGATGTTCATGGCTGCAGGTCAACTGCATCCCTACTTTCTTGCCAGTGCTTTCCTCTTAGTTTCATCTTCAGCTGCGTGTGGTGCTTCAGGAGTGTGTTTAACCTCATGGCCCTTCTGAACTGGAAAAACCTTTAATGTATGTATGCACTCTTTAATGGTGATAAATCCAAAGCTTTGTCAGTCTTTGGCTTGCTGTGCAGGTCAGGATATGAGCCCAGTTTCAGATATAAAGCAGGAGAAATAGGGCTGGTTCCTTAACTCTTGTTCTTGGCAAAAAGTATAGAACACAGGGCATCTGAAGGCCTGCTCTGGGGATGTGTTCACTGTGAAAGCCAGACTGTTCAGGGCAATTCTGATCCTTAATTCTCCTGTTCCCTGCTCCCCAGCTCTGTGGCATTGTGTAAACTCCTCCAGTATGGCATCAATACAGATGACAAGCGGCTTCAGGACATTAGGGTAAAGGGAGAAGAAATCTTTAACATGGATGAGGGAATACGGACACGGTCAAAGTCAGCCAAAAGTAAGTAATCATTTGGCTGTATTTTTTTCCTGTTAGATGGTATAAAAGGCTTTAAAATAGACCTTGCAGGTCTCAGGAAGCTGGGGAGGTATTTCCTACAGAAGGTGCGCGTTGATATTTAGAGCTAATCTGTACAACGTGTATTTAACATCATAATTTGCCTTAATTCTGCCAAAGACTGATTTGGAAGACTCCTGATGTCTCTAATTGAATACAAATGGATGAGATGATTATGGGATAGGGCGTTATTCACTGCTATTTTGCATCATCCTGTTCCATGTAATGAGATAGAATTGATAATTTCATGATGCCCGGTAGCTTCTCTGAGTGGAAAGTGTGGTTAGAAAACACATTTGTCTTATTTTGAATTGGCTGAACCCCAAATCTTTGGAGATTGCTCTTTAGAGATTGAAATATTAAACCAGAGAGAGCCCTGGGCAGGGCTGGGCTTCAAACAGAAATCAAAGTGAATGAAAAAACCCCAGAACAACCACCCAAACCCCCCCACACCCCGACAAAGCCAGGCCTGGTTTTAACAACCTCATATTAAAAGCAGTGTGAATATATCTGTTTATTCTCTTGCAGATCCTGAGCGCTGGACAAACATTCCTCTGTTAGTAAAAATCCTGAAATTGATAATAAATGAGCTCTCGAATGCAATGGAAGCAAATGCATCCAGGCAGACACCTGCAGATTGGAGCCAAGGTAAAATACCGGGTTTGCTTCTCTCTTTGCATGGCTTAAATCTACTTTGTAATCTCTTCAGAAGCGTTCACAGTAATAAGAAGCTCCCAATAGTAAATAGTAGACCTGTAATTACAAATTAAATAGTGATCCAGAATATAAGGTCAGTCAGTGTTGGGTATTCTCACATCTGAAAATCATCTGGGGCTAGTTTGGAAGATGGGAGCTGAGCGTGTGCCAGTAACACTCCTTTCTTGGTGTATCTGCTTTGCCTTTCTTCCTCCCTGCTTCACTCATCCATTCTTGCTGCTGCTTTTTGCTCCTCTCCAGTTCTCTAGTCACTCGTTCCAAAGGGATAGAAAGGCTGTAGGCGCTTCCCCTCACCCACCTCCACAAGCAGAGGTGTTTGCCTGACAGCCACGGTCCCTGCAGTGATCGATAGGCTGGAGCTCTTGGGTTTGGATTAGTTCTAGAACTGTTTTTTTCCTAAACAGATGATTCAAATGACATGTGGGAGGATCAGGAAGAGGATGAGGATGAAGATGAAGGCTTATCAGGACAGTTCTTATCAGATATTCTTTCCACAAACAAGTATGGTAAGTAACAGCTTTAAAGTGCTTACTCAAAGCAAACAAGGAGTAGATGACATCCTAATCAGTTTTCTTTCCTTGAGAGCAGCTCAACAGAGGGGGCAGGCAAGGGGAAGGAAATGCCACAGCAGGGCTTTGAGTAGAGGCCTTGTCTGTAAGAGGGATGTGTCTTTGAATAACACAATGATTAACTAACTGAGAGTTCACATGCTGAGCGAGCTGCATGTTGCTGTGAGGTTCATGCAGGTACTTCTAAGGAGAACATTGGTGCTCAAAGATGTAGATGTGACCTTGGAATGACAGTGTTGTAGAAGTGGATGAGCTTGCTGGTGGAGTAACCAGGAGAAATAATTGCTGCATAAAGATGGAGCAGGTGTATCGTCTCCTTTCCTCTGCCCTCCAGTTTGCATATAGTCCTAAAGGGAGAACCTTAGAGGCGAATACAGTAAGGGAGACCTCTCATATTAGCACAGAATTGGAAATGTGTCACCCTGACATAAGATTAAGGCATAAGATAATAGTGCACGTAACTAACAAACCTGCCTGTCCAGTGTCCTGTGTGTGTCTTTGAGACTCCCACCATGACCCATCTCATTCTGGGATTTGGTGTTTCCTGATCATGTCATTTTAAGGAGTGAATGTTCTAGATAGGATATTATTTGTTTTACCCAGCAGCACTAGAACTATTTATTTTTGGACCCTTGGATTTCAACAATAGTCTCAGGGAATACTTCCTAAGATGTCTTGCTCTGTTTGATGTTAAAACCTGCTGATTTGCCTCTGACAGATGAGGATTACTATGAAGATGATGAAGAGGATGATCCAGATGCATTAAAGGACCCTCTTTACCAAATAGATCTCCAGGTGATGCTCTAAGATAAGGGGTTTATTATTCCTTATAAACCTGATTTTTTTCTCTGTTGTACTTGAACAAAACTGTACACCACTGGAAACAGCAGCTATTATTGATTGTTATCCCAAAGGTACTCAGTGCATTGAAATCACTTTGGAAAGTGCTGAGTATCCCAAGAATGCCTGGAGCTATTTTTTCTTACTGGATCAATATGTATAACTTGGAAATGGGACTGAACAAAAGGTTTTGAACAGAGGGAGATGAGACTCTTCTACCCATGAGCTTCACAGCTGTTTGCTGAAGTCAGAAATAGATTGGAGACTGAGTATGATAGAATTTCTTACTGTATTGGAGCTGTTCCCTTCCAGTCAGTCCCTGTCTGAATCTTTGCTCCTGCTTTTTATCTGGCAGCTGCTTTTAGCCTTTCCCTTTGCTACTGCTCGTCCTTTTTGCACCACTGACCTGTTCCCTGCGATCCCTTTGTCTCGGTTGGTGCATGTTGAGTTTTGTCCTGTAATGTGTGTAAGAAACAGAATTCCCAAAGTGACGTGATGCTAACTGGCTCTTTGCATCTTCCTTTCAGGCCTATCTCACTGATTTCCTCTGCCAGTTTGCACAGCAGCCTTGCTATGCAATGTTTTCAGACCATCTCAATGAGAATGAAAAGCGAGTGCTACAGGCCATTGGGATATAAACCCACGCGAGAGACCACGCGGATCATATCTGAACAAGGCTTATTCCACGTTTTATGATTGAACATAAAACATTTTCCAGTGTCTGCCTGCTTGTTGCAGGTGGATGCCGGCCTTGTTGTGATGTATTGAGCCTCATCTTGACGTGAATCTGGTAAGGGAAGGAATGCTAAGCAAGCAGCAAGGACAGAAGTCTGTAGAGCTTTGCACATTGGTCTCACCATGGGAGCACTTTCATTTTCCACAGTAACTTTCCAGGAAGTTCTTAAAGATACAAAAATGTGTCCTTAATATTTTTAAAAGCAAACTGTCTCTGCCTGTGAAGAGGCACACAACTGAGCCCCCCCCAGCACAGCTGGACAGAGAAAGGAACTGGGTCACTTAACAGGTTGCTTGGATGTACCTTGAGAAGTCAGGAGGTTGTTCCCCTTCATGCTCAGATGCCACAGGGTAAATATCTCGATCTCAGAGTGTGACTTCTTTTTATAGACCTATAGACTCTTTAATCAGAGATGCCTGAATGGTGTGGAACCTGTTTACAGGCGTTTGGATGGGAGGCCGAGACAATAAACCCAAATGCATATCTTCTTTCCTGTTGTGGATGGGGCTTTGTCACTCACGTCTCTGTCCAGTCCCATGGGAGCAGCTCTTTGCTGATGCTTTGTGTGCACATGCTCAGAGGAAGCTACCACTGGCATTTCTCTTCCTGTGGCATGTGGCTACTAAAGACTTTGGTTTTATGGAACACAAGGAGCCATGATTTTCAGGGGAATAAAACCTAATTGTATTTAACCTACTTGCTCCATGGCAGCCACTCTGAACTACTTTGCTTCCTTCACACTCCTGTGTGTGTTTTTATAGAGTGGTAAATACCATTTGCAGATTGATTTATCCCTAAGAACAGCGTGATGTATCTCACAACACCTCTCTGCCTTTGGATCCCCTTGGGGAAAATGAAAATAAAACTATTAAAATGCACATTGGTATCCTTCTTACGAGACAGATTTCAAAGGCATTTGCACTTCTTTGCTGAAGTTGCTTCCTGAGACACATTTCTCCTTAGGAAACTTTGTGCATGTGCAGCCCAGAGGTTGTTGGGGGATGTCACAGGAGGCACCTGGACAGAAAGGGAGTCCTGTAATGGCTGCATCTTCTGCTTAAAAGAAAAGGCTGACCCATTATAGAGTTTCCTTTCTTAAGGAAGGTACTTGCTGTTCCTTTGTGGAATAATATGCTTCACAGTTGTATCTACAAAGCTCCAAAGAGCTGGAGTCATTCTGTACCTAACACAGTCTAGCTTTTCACTTTTTTACCAGGAAGGGATAATAAATTAACTTTTTAACAGACAAAGATGGCACAATTTGTTTAGTGTGTGTGGGGAAGGTGGAAAAACACTCCGGAATACCAAGACAGAGCTTGCTCCCTGCTCCCACCCTGACCTGAGAAGGGGCAGACTTGGGGGGGGGGGTTAATCCCCCACCCTTCACTGCAGCCTCATCTGAACCATCCTTGGGTTCTCCATGGGTTTGTGTGAACAGCACCATGGGAGGCAGGATCTGAAGCCTGATTTGTGTGTGTATGTCCCTGTGTGTGTCTCCTAAGGTATAAGCTCTGATTAATGCAGTTGTGTCGCGATCTCTTTCTTACCTATGGGTTCTCTGGTGTCTGATACCATTAAACGTGAACCATGACCTCCTTTCAGGGGGAAGGAACACTGGGGTTCCCCCTTCTGCCTAGACCTTCTTATACATCTTTTGTAAAGTCCATTAGGAATTATGTGGGAGGCATCTGTGGCTCTGCTTTCACTGAAAACTGCGCAGTGGGGAAACCCAACTAGGAGGAGGTGGCGTATCCGGATAGCTCTCTAGGGAGGGACCAGTCCCAGCCCTGGGAAGAGGCAGGACCGTGGGTTTTGCCCCATGTGTTTGCAGCAAGGCTCAAACCCAGTCATCCATTCTTGGAGGTAAGTGAATGCCAAGCATGTGGAAGCACCTCGGTGTCAGTTCAGGTCTGGGGAGTCAAGGCTGGAGGAGATGGGCTGATGGGGTCCATGTGCTTCTGGTGGGGGCAACTGCTGTGTGCCTTGGTGGTGCTTTGGTGGAGTCAGATGGTGGGTTTAAACATGACAATGGAAAACGAGACTGACCTCGTACTGCTGACAATGTCCCTCATCGTGAATGGAGAAATCCAGGGATTTCTTTGCCATTGCAAGGTCCAAAACAGTAAGTGAGCCAGTGTCTTGTAGAGTTCCTGTTGGAGCTTGTCAGTGTGTTGGGTAGAAACGGCTTTGATCTGCTGACATCGATGGTGTTTGCAGGAGTGTAGCTGTGGTGAAAAGGGAAAGGTTGGGAGGTAAGATTGGAAGGGGCTTTGAGCATCCTGCTCTAGTGGAAGGTGTCCCTGCCATGGCAGGGGTTTGGAGATGGAGGAGTTTTAAGGTCCCTTCCAACCCAAACCTGTCTGGGAGTCTGTGTCTTTTGGAGACTCACGCTTGTCCTCCTGCAGCACCAGCTCATGTGCAGCTTGTGCTCATTGATGTAACTGCTTTGCCTTTCTGCTTCCTGACTCCTCCTTCCTAACAGAACTTTGAACAAGAATTGTGTTTGCTGAAGGGCTCTCAGTTTGCTGCGAGAAACCTGACCAGTGCCAAGGTCATTGCTCAGCCTGAAACACGCTGGACTCTATGGAGATAGGTCTATGGTGTGGTTTTGAGGTGCAGTGCACCTCTTGTGCACTGTTGAGGAGTCTAATCAGGAAGGTTACTAATGCCGTCTTAGGATGTACAAGCTCCCTGCCATCTATATTAACGCTGAAGCCGGGGACAGGCACAGCCTTGGTCACCCGCCACGGCCGGGACTCGAACTCACGACCCTGCGGTCCGCAGTAGTGGCTGTGTGTCCCCTCTCCCCTCCACTCCTCCCCGCCTGGCGGTGCATGCTGGGAACTGTAGTCCGCGCGGGGCCGCCGCGGTGCACGCCGGGAGCTGTAGTCCCGCGGTGTCCCCGCGGTGGCTGGGCCGCGCCATGGCGGCGGCCGGAGCCCCGGCGGGCGGCGCGGGGCGCTCCAAGGTGGCGCCGAGCGTGGACTTCGATCACAGCTGCTCCGACAGCGTCGAGTACCTCACCCTCAACTTCGGGCCCTTCGAGACCGTGCACCGGTGGCGCCGCCTCCCGCCCTGCGACGAGTTCGTGGGGGCCCGGTGAGCGGCGGGGCGGCGGGCGGGGGCGGGTGTGGGGGGTCCCGGCGGCTCCTGACCCCGCTCTCTGCCGCCCGCAGGCGCAGCAAGCACACTGTGGTGGCCTACCGGGACGCCATCTACGTGTTCGGGGGGGACAACGGGTGAGGCCACGGCGGGGCTGAGGGGAGCGGGGCTGGGGCTGAGGGGAGCGGGACTAAAGGGAGCGGGCCCGGGCCTGAGGGGAACGGGGCTGGGGCTGAGGGGAATGGGGCTGAAGGGAGCGGGGCTGAAGGGAGCGGGCCCGGGGCTGAGGGGAGCGGACCTGGGACTGAGGGGAGCGGGCTCGGGGCTGAGGGGAGCGGGGCTGGGGCTGAGGGGAGTGGGACTGAAAGGAGCGGGCCCGGGGCTGAGGGGAGCGGGCCAGAGGCTGAGGGGAGTGGGGCTGGGGCTGAGGGGAGCGGACCCGGGGCTGAGGGGAGCGGGCCCGAGGGGAGCGGAGCCGGGGCTGAGGGGAGCGGGCCCGGGGAGCGCAGGGTTGCCGTTCCCCGGCTCAGCCGCTGCTCTCGTTCCTCCGCGCAGAAAGACGATGCTGAACGACCTGCTGCGCTTCGACGTGAAGGACTGCTCCTGGTGTAGGTGCGCGGCGCCGGGCGCGACCCTCCCCGACCCCAGGGCTGGGGGTGGCCGCTTCGTTCGTCCTCAGCACCTCGGGGACTCTCCCAGCGCATCCTGCCAAGGGCTGCGGGGCTGAGCAGGGCTCCCGCACGCAGCTCCTGCCTGCGGGGGGCGGTGGGTGTCACTGCCCGCACACCCTGCGGGGTGCTGGAAGGGTGCAGGGGCAAAGGGACTGCGGTGCTGCGGCCCCTTGGGGCAGGAAATGTGCCAGTGGGGCTTACTGTTGCCTGGCCTGTGCGGGCTCTGTCATCTCACCCCTGCCTCCTTGTGCCTCGCTCGCTGTCTCTGCCAAACAGGTTTCAGCAGTGTCGTGTTTGTACCATGCTCACAGTGCTCCGTCTGTCGTAAAACCTGGGGCAGTTTCATTAAGAGACCAAAGCCAGTGAAAACCCTCAGGAGCAGCAGGAAAAGCTTGAGCAGTTGTTTCTTCTTTGACTCTGCACAAGAGCAGTGAGTCCCTGAAGCACAATGAGGGTGTTTGATTGCTGCTGTTCTCCTGTTGTGCAGGGCTTTCACCACGGGGACCCCGCCAGCGCCGCGGTATCACCACTCGGCTGTGGTCTATGGGAGCAGCATGTTTGTGTTCGGTAAGGCAGCGGCAGGTTGCAATGGTGTCTGCTTGGGATGGTAAATGCACTGGTAGTGATGTTTAGAAGAATGAATGAGATATCACAGAATAGTTAGGGTTGGAAAGGACCTTAAGCTCATCCAGTTCCAACCCCCCTGCCATGGGCAGGGACACCTCTCACTAAACCATCTCACCCAAGGCTCTGTCCAACCTGGCCTTGAACACCACCAGGGATGGAGCATTCACAACCTCCCTGGGCAACCCATTCCAGTGCCTCACCACCCTCACAGGAAAGAATTTCCTCCTTAGATCCAATCTAAACTTCCCCTGTTTCTGTTTTAACCCGTTACCCCTTGTCCTGTCACTACAGTCCCTAATGGAGAGTCCCTTCCCAGCATCCCTATAGGCCCCCTTCAGGTACTGGAAGCTGCTGGATGCACGCAGCATCTCTTCTTCAGGCTGAACAGCCCCAACCTTCTCAGCCTATTTTCGTACAGGAGGTGCTCCAGTCCCTGCTCATCCTCGTGGCCTCCTCTGGACTTGTTCCAACAGTTCCATGTCCTTTTTATGTTGAGGACATCAGAACTGCATACAATACTGCAAGTGAGGTCTCACAAGAGGAGAGTAGAGGGGCAGGATCACTTCCTTTGACCTCCTGGTCCCACTCCTTTTGTTGCAGCCCACAATACGGTTGGCTTTCTGGGCTGCGAGCACACAAATTTTTAGGAATATTTTTATAACATATTTTTAGGAAGTGTCAAAATATCTCTGTAGCAAATCCACTGTTTTCCATGTCTAACACTGATTCCAGCTTCAGCTTGGAAACACTCCTGTTTTGTCTAAAGACTTGAAAATCATTCCCACGTTGTTTCTTTAGGGGTAGCAGTGGAGGAGGAGTCTCCCACTTGTCCATTAGCTAAATACCTCTCTTTGTGCGAACTAAACTTAAGTTTTCTTCTGATATAACAACTAGAAGTGTACATGCTTGATTGCATTTGAGCCCAATGGAATTTTGTTGCCCAGGTGGCTACACTGGAGACATTTATTCCAATTCCAACCTGAAGAATAAAAACGATCTCTTTGAATACAAGTTTGCAACTGGGCAGTGGACTGAATGGAAGACTGAAGGGAGGTAAGGAGCTGGCATCACTGCCCCCTTCTTCAGGGGGCCTTGAGCTTAACGCAGCAGACAATGGCACAGTTGGTGCCAGTGCTGGTGTTAAGGCTGGGGGATGATTTCTGCACTACTTGCTTGATTCAAGTGTTCTGAAAATGAAGGTTTTTACATGGCCTCCATTCCAGAGGGGACTATATTGGAAATGTGACCAAAACCTATTTCGATTTAGTTGTATCAGAAACCACTTTGGAGCTTACTTTAGTTAAATCTGCTTCTCAGACTAAAGTTGGACTTCCCGGAGTGCCCTGAGATGCACACACTTGTGATGTGAGTGCTTTCAGAAGCAGATGAATGAGTTGATCTCTGTTCCTGAGATCCAGCCTTCTAAGGCAAAATCAGACCTAGCAGCATGTTACTTCTCGGAGCTGAGTTTGTGCACATTTAGACCACATCAGTAAATTCTCTTTCTGGTTGTTTTAGCAACTTTTGGCATTCTGGAGAGCAAGTCTCACTCCTGTATTCCAAACTCACATGTCCCTGTCTTTCCCCATGGTTACAAGCGTGGGTACTGCACAAATGGCCTCATACAAGCTGATGGCCTTGTGCCATCACAGTTTTGTTTCATGCTTCTTGGCTGATTTAGGAAAAGCCACAAAGATTGGGGAAGAAGTCTAAGTTTGCTCTCTTCTTGTGGGCTTTGCATCTTGGGAGCCTTCTCAATCTCACCCCTTGAAGCCGTTTTGTGTTGGGTACTTTATGCTTCATACTTGTGCATTTTAGCCCTCACCTAGATCCTTACAGCGGGTGATCTGAGAGTGTTTCAATTGCTTTCCTCAACTGCAGGTTGCCGGTTGCCAGGTCAGCTCACGGTGCAACAGTGTACAGTGACAAGCTGTGGATCTTTGCAGGATATGATGGCAACGCACGGTACGTGCTGGGATCACTGGGGTGCTTCTGTAAAGTCCTGGTCCCTCACTTTTCACCTCTGTAGACATGTTTTTGTTCCCCTAGTGATTTAAGCCCTTAACTGGAGCTCTGCAAAAGCTTTGCCTGTTGTTGAGCATCACATTTTAGCACTTCACCAAATTCAAGTCCGTATGTGTTGAAAACCTAGACACCTGGTGACTCAGACTGTGGATGTGTAATGTGCCATCCTTGCCTTGGTTGTAAAGATGCTAAAAGATCTTTGAAATTTGGCAAATGAGCGTTTTTCTTTATTTATGGAGGAGGAATTGGAGAAGGATGCATGACTGTGTGGAGCTGCTCAGTTCCAGCTTAGGGAGTTCCCTTAGGACCTCGAGTAGCTGGAAGGAGGGATTGGGTGAGAGGAGCTGTCTAATTTATGTTAAATGCATCTAATCACGTTAAAAAAAAATGGCTTTTTGTGGCACAGGAGCCTCAGGCAGATTAGGACAAAAGGAATCATCTGTAGTTATTGTGAGTAACTTGTCCTGGGAAAAGCATAGGTATAAAAGGTAACAGTCAGTGATGTGTCAAGTTGCTTGCTCTGTTCTCCTCTCTGCAGTGAAGGTGGGATTCAGCCACACAAATCGCTGCTGTGGTCCGTGCTAGGGGTTAGTAGGGGTAGGTAGAAGGTAGCAGGGTAATAAGGGGTATTTCTGTAAATACCCCTGAATCCTGAGGAGTGAATAGGTCAAATCCTTAAGCTCCAGGCAGAATTGCTGTGTGTAACTGTAGATCACTTGTAACCAGAACACTTGTAACTTGTAACACTTGTAACTGTAGAACACTTGTAACTTGTACAACACTTGTAACAGTGTGTAACTGTAGAACACTTGTAACTTGTGTGTAACTGTAGAACACTTGTAACACTCCTAACCAGAAAGGTGCTGAAGCAGGCTTGGGGTGGTGATATTAAATTAAGTATAGGAGAAAAAGATTTTAATAGTTTTTTTTTCCTGCCAGTGGAAGTAGGAGCTAAAAATTACTGTAAAAAAAAAAACTCTTTCTAAATCAAGCATTTTTGTATTGTAACATAGGTTAAATGATATGTGGACAATTGGCCTCCAGGATAGAGAGCTAACGTGCTGGGAAGAGGTAAGAAGCTTTAGTTGCAGTTAACACATGGGATTTCTTCTTTGGTTTTCATATGCAGTTATTTAAAAGCCCTGTGCTGGACACCACTGTTCTCTGCAGGTTGTGTTTGTCACACAGGTGAGCAGAAACCCCTCAACATGATTGTGCTTGTGCATTTGGAAAGCCAAGTGTACATTAGCTCTGCTCTTTGTTTGGGAATGTGAATACGAGCTGGCCATGCCCCCTGGAAAAAGGGACTGCATTTCTCACTGTAACCGCTGGGAGCTTTGCTGGCTGTCAAGATGCCTGATCCTGACAGCGCTGGGGCTCTAGAAATGTGGCCTCCCATCCTTTTTATCCATGGTAAAGTTAGTCTGTGCAGAGCAACCTCAGCATTAGTTGATCACCTGGACTCAGTTGCCTGCACACGTTGCTGCCATGGCATCTGGTGAGCTGCATGGTGCTGCAGCATCCTCAGCACATGCAGTGATGCACCACAGCAATACCTTCTTCATTGTGAACTTCATTATCTTTCAGATTGAACAAAGTGGTGAAATTCCTCCTTCGTGCTGTAACTTTCCTGTGGCTGTTTGCAAAGACAAGATGTTTGTTTTCTCGGGCCAGAGTGGAGCAAAGATTACCAATAATCTCTTTCAGTTTGAGTTCAAGGAAAAGATGTAAGTGGAGACAGTTAAATCACACAAAATCCACATAATCTTTTACTACTTGAGTTGAGAAATGCACAGACTTAAGGGTATTGAGAAAGAATACTGCATCTCATGGTGAGGAAGTGGTAGTAAGGTATGGACCATGTTAATGAGATGTTGCCATTTGCCATGTGCATCAGATTGGTCATTTTCAGCAGATGAACAGAAATTCAGTAGATTCACTTTAAACAGTAAATGTGAGTCTTGGTGTATTCAGAATGGGATGCCAAATATTGCTTTCCTGGAAGTTGTCCTATGGTCTGTTCTGACAGCCTGGTTGGTCTGGTTGCTGGCTGAAGTGGAACCACAACTGAAACAATAGCTGATCACCTCCAGACCTTGGCTGAAATCATGCTACTGTAATGAATAAGCAATGCCCTATCAAAATGGGGTATGGTACTGGAATGGTGCCCTTTACTTAGAAGGGTTAGCTGTTAAAGTGGATCATAGATAACGGATTCCTTGCCAAGTTGTGGTCTTTGAGCTGCTGGGATTTACATCTGGGTGAGGGAACCACGTTGGCTTTATCTCATTTTCAGTTAGAAGTTCATCAACATGGAGCTGACGGAGATCAGGATGAGCTGTTGCCCGTTCTCATGCAGGTTCTGGAAGTACCGTAATGGAGCTCCTTTATCCTTACAGTTGGACCCGGATTCCTACGGAGCACTTGCTTCGAGGCTCCCCTCCTCCTCCACAACGACGATACGGCCACACGATGGTTGCCTTCGACCGGCATCTCTATGTGTTTGGTGGGGCTGCAGATAACACGCTGCCCAACGAGCTTCACTGCTACGATGTGGACTCCCAGACCTGGGAAGTTATCCAGCCCAGCCCAGACAGTGAGGTAAAACCTTCAGCTCTTGGTGTTTCCTTTTACCCTTGGCCCATTTTTTGCTGTCAGGCCAAGGATGTGTTTTTGACAAGGACGTTGTCTTTTAGCTCCTTCCCACCAGTGGCTGAGCAGCTGAAATACTGTGGGCAACAGTCTTTAGAAATGGGTCAGCGTTGACACATTGAAAACTTTGCTTAGTGCTGTTTAAAGAAATCCCATCAAACACTTGTAATTGTTGAGTCAGTCATTATTTGACTGAGCCTAGTAATGAATTCACTGTGTGGACCAGTGGTTCTGTGGTTGGCTGTGTGGTGCTGTTGAAGCAGAATTCCAAAAGAGATGAGGTTTTGATTGTTCCCCTGGAATAATGCCTCTGTGTGTAATGTCTTAGAAATTCTGTAATTGCACAGAGTAGCATTTCCCTTTTAGGTCAAGTGTGAAGGGTTTGCTTATGAAGGTATGACTGTAAAATAATGATAGGCATCACAGGGAGACTCAGACATGGCTTTTTTGACCATAGTTGCATTAATAAGATATATAAATTAAAACACCTGGGTTCTTTACGTGAGCATAAGGAGGCAGTAACCACCAAGGGCCAAGTGAGCACCCCAAATGAGAAGAAGCCTGTACTAATATCTGTATCTGCTGGATTGAGAATGGTTATGTTGGCTGCATTTGTTAATTTTAATAGATTTTACCTTACCTTAAGACATGTAGAAATACTTCGGCTGATGTAACAGTGGGTTTAGTGTGTGTGATCTGTGGGAAGAAATAGTAGATGTCTGTGTGCTGTATGGAGAACTGCAGAAATGAAGGATACACCTGGAAGAGATGAGTATTGCATGAACTAGGCTGCAACCAAGTCTCAGGCACTGTGGGTGCACCGAGACAGTCCAGTATTGCCTGCATTTTGGGTAAACAGGTAGAACAACACCTAGAAACAAGTCTGGCAATGGGCCTGTTCTAGGTCCTCTTCTCTGCCCAGGTCCCTCAGCTTTGTTGATGGTGCCTTGCATGGAGGATGGGAAAATGACTTAATAAGTAGAAAAGGGAGAACTAAAGTGAAAAGGTCAGTGCTCCACAAATAAACAAGGAACTTCTATTTTGTGCTTTTAGGATGTCTTCAAACTGGATATCAAACATACTTTCTGATCTGCACAGTTGCAGTCCGTAGCTCCTCATACCTTCGCCTTGGTGCTATAATATATGTACATATTGTGTCTTACAGAGCTGTTCTCCATCTTTACTGTTAGACGATCTTCACAGTTGGGGGTTGTTCTGCTTTTCTAAGGCAGGGAGAGGAGCATCGCATCTGAGTCCATGGCTGCCTGTACAACAGTGCCAAAGCTTCCTGAGGTGCTTGGTTTCCTTTATATGGGGCTAGAAGAGGATTTAAAGATAATTTAAATACATTTTTTTCATTGCCCTCAAGTTTTCCTGTAGAACTCCTTGGCTTTCTGAAGAAGGTTGGAACAGCATCAAATACCAGCAGGCAGAAAGAGGGAAAATACTCCATCTTGCCCAGTTGCTCCCCAGCAGATGGACAGACAGAGGTGTACACACAGCACCCGTGGTTTGTGCTACAGTAGAGGAGTGCTCTGCAGGGAATGACAGAGGAGCTGGAGGCCTGGGAGGGGATTGCACATCCATTTGTGGACACAGCCCCACAGAATCAGAAGAGATGTTTAGAAACAGCCACTGCCTCATAGAAGGTGCCACAGGAGAAGGAAGAGAATTCTTCTTCCTTGCAGCGCTTTAAGAGGGTCTGGGACAGTCACACTGTCCATGAATCCACGTGGATTCCCACCATCTCACAGTGCAGGCTCTAGTGAGCAGCCTTTCAAAGAGCAATATGAATTTCTGACTTTCAGAGCTCTTTAGTTGTCTTAATAAGCAAAAAGGGAGGTGAATGCCTTGGTAACCTTCTCTGGCTTACTGTGAGCTACAGTTCTGGAGTTTTTCACATGGATTACAGTGACGTGGTTTGTGGGCAGCTAAGAAAGATTAAAAGGACTTACTCATCCCACTGTGGATGAGTCTGCCACAGTCTCCCTGTGCAGAGATCAGTTACACCCGCTGAGTTATCCTCAGGCAAAAGAAGCATGTTATTATGTGAACAAACCCCTGAATTCCTGCAGTGAGGCCCCTAACAAGATCTGCTGTCAAATGCGGTGAGTTTAGCTGTCAGGGTCTCATGTTCTGCCAGGATTTCACAGTCCAAAGAGAAGACTGATGTTTCTAAGCAATAGGTAGTGCTGAGACTTGCATCCTTTTCAGCAAGTCTTTTGCCCAGCCTTCAGGATCTCCATACCAGTGATGGGTTCAGGTTGTGCTGAGAGGTACAGCTTGGAAATGGTGGAGTTGGTGAAAACCTGGTTATCAGAGTCAAGGTTGTTGCACAGAGTGATTTCTGTTTGTCAGCTCTCCCTTCATCTCCTTCCTGAGGGATGTTCATTACGTGCTTTTACAGAGCTCTCCCACAGAGAAAGCAGAATGTGCACTTATGTGGATGATAGCAGAAGGGATACACTTATGTAGCTCGCTCACCAGTAAGAAACTAGAAGAAAGCAGCGTTAGGATGACTCATGTTAAGTGGGTATAAAGTTGGATAACTGGAAGATAGGAAATGTGGGTTTGAACGAGGAGGAGTTACTCTGCTTAAGCAGTTTAGAGACTGGTTCTTGTCATTGCACCACTAGAAACTTTTGTCAATGACCTTGAAAGAAAAGAGCAAGTCTCGGCTTTCCCCTGCTGCCTGCTCATTGCCCAGAGTTTTGCCAATTCATGACTAAAGTAACAGTCCACTCAGAGTGATGGTTCTTTAGTTGGGCAGAAACAGTATGTATTTCATGGGTATGTAAAGCAGAATAGCTGAGAACAGGGTGTGTGGTCTATGCTTAATAGTTTCCCTTCACAGTACCCCTGGAAACAATGACTTAAAACCTTTAGTCATTGTGGGTAGCTGAGACAAGCTCCCTGTAGTGTAAAATGGCTCAAAGTGCTGCCGATATTCTTGGCTCCAGAAGCCAACAGGGTGTAGTATCATTTAGTAACATAACTGTTACCCCCATGTTTATTAGGTAGATCTTCCTGACCCGTGTTTTACCATGTTGTATTCACAAATCAGGGTTATTCAGAGAAGAAATCTCTGAATGATTGGAGAAACCCAGTGGCCAGCAGTGAAACGGAGTCTCTGGGCAGCAGAGCCTGTTTCGTCTATTGGTAAAGGATCAAGTAAGGTCCAGCAGCTTCAAGATGAAACTAGAAATACTCCAGACTGAAAAAGAAAAGGAAATGAAAGTTCACAGATTGTGAGGAACGGGGGTGATGATTCCTTGGGATGTTTTCTCAGAGCCTTTGGGTAGATTTTTCACTGTGTCTAAACCAGATTTGATATTTCCTAGAAAGAAAGTTTTCCTACCAGAAAGGCTCCATTTCAGAGTTATTCCAGGATCTCTTGTAGGCTGGTTTATGCAGGAAGTCAGATTAAGATCCCAAAAGTACTACTATGGGAATTTGATTTTGGAAAACACACCATGGTGCCACAAGGAAGCAACTGCTAGTCACGTGGTTTTTGTCCTCTGTTGTTAGTTTTCAGTATATGTTCTTCTGAGACACATCCATTGGATTTGGCCATACTTGCTCTTTAAACTGCCTAATTCTCTCTAATAAATTGTACATTAACACTACTATTTCAATCTCCAGCTGATAGATTGAAATTGTGTTAAAGGAAAGAGTGTTTACTGTTATTACAGCTGTAAGTTAGTTACAGGTTGGCTCCTGTTCTGACCTTTGCAGTTATAACAGCGCATGTTTGAATGTCATTGTCAAAGAATCAACTTCCCAGGTTGTGTTCTCCAGTGAGTATTAAATGGAAAAATCTCATCCTCAGTGTAGAGCAGAGTATCAAACGATGCCCACTGTCCCATCCCTTAGTACTGACCCTAACCAGAACTGCAAAATCCCCAGAAAGGCTGATACTGCAACAAGCTTTTGTTGTATGACTTTGCTCTTGTATCTCGTGATTTATCCTGTTTTGTAGGTTTCTGCATCATGGTCTTCAACTTTCTATCCTCTGCCATGATCCGTGGCAATCCCTGTTCTGTGTTCACTGCTTCACATGAGGAGGTGGTGCTTACTGAGGTGATCCTTTGCTTTACACTGTTGGCTTGCTGACACTAGTGCAGAGTTGAAGATACCACGAGAGGTTCGAAGAATCTCTACCACTGGAAGTCTTTAGGAACAGCCTCGATGAACCCCTCTCAGGAATGAAATAGGTATTGTTGGCCCTGGTTGGGGCAGAGGAATGGAAATAGCCTTTGGCCAGGTCCTTTCCAGGTGTCTGTGATAGATTTTTAATTCCCTTTCTTCGTGTATGGGAAATAAGAGGGGAAAAGGAAAGGCTGAATTTCCACGTTAGACATAAATTTCCATCATAACAAGAGCTGAGCTGGGCCTCCACACCTGGAGTATGTTAACGAACAGGAGGAAGTCTTAGGATCACAACAGCAGGAGGTTGGAAGGGACTTCAGAGGTTTTGAGTCTAACCTCGTGCTCAGAGCAGGGGCAGGACTTGGCAGAACGTCATGAGGTGCCCATCAGCCCATGTTTCCAGCCTAGGTAAGCCCTTTCGAGCAGCAGCCTCCAGCATGTCAGCTACTCCAGACAGTCAGCTCTGATTGTCTGAAAAGCAGATAGATTTTCTGCACCCAGTGTGTGAAAACATTTAAGTCCTTAAACCTCCTTGAACTTAAAGACTATCCAAAGCTCTGTCTGCCCATCTGTTAAGAGAGTTTCATGCTGTTGCCTGGTATGATAGCGTAGAAGCATCTCTTGAGTATAAACAGCTACCAGAAGTGACATATCATTTGAACCTGTTGTAGCTTATGGTTTTCTTCGAGTTCCAGAGGAAGAATAGATTCTTTTTTCATAGACCCACAGCCTGGGTTGTGGTGGGAGGGAGCTTAAAGCTCATCCAGCTCCAACCCCTGGCATGGGCAGGGACCCCTTCCACTAGAGCAGCTTGCTCCAAGGCCCTCTGTCCAGCCTGGCCTTGAGCACTGCCAGGGATGGGGCAGCCACAGCTTCTCTGGGCACCTTGTGCCAGTGTTTTTACCTTCTAGTTTATGTTGGTTCACCACATTGGTTTGTTGATGGCTTTAGGTATTTTTATGTCATTTTGGCTTAGAGTTTTTAGTGATGTTGGAAGCCAGGGAGGCTCATCGATGTTCCTAGATGTGAAAGCGATCTGGGCACATCTTTACTGCCTTTGAAGTACAACAATCAGCTTCCTTAATACATATCTGAGTGTGAGGAGAGGTAAAATTTACACAATTATCAATTTATTCTGTAAATATAAGAAGGGTACTAAGAAGCTGAGAGAATGACTGCCGTGGATTTGGTTTTACCTGTTTCCTAGTATTGCACATAGTGCTGAATTTTCAGTCTGAAGAAGCACTGAAAACAAGTTGGAAATGCTTTGAGGGCTGAGTAGGAGGCAGAAGACACCCACTGAAACAGCACAAGTTGAAAACAACACACAGTGTCTTGTACGCAGTGCCTGCCCTGACACCATGTGTAACCTGTCAGCCATAGCAAAGGTTTTACTGCATCACCTTCCTCATGCATTGTCAGCCTTGACACAGAGAGCAGGTTGTCGGAGACCATCAGTCAAGCCATGAGGTGGGAAGCTGGTCTCCAGCTGTGGGAATAGCTGAGCATCCTGCATCCTGGCCATCTCTGTTCAGCATCTGCATTCTTCCCACCTGCCAGAAACAAGCCCCTCAGCTTCTCATGAAGAACTAAGGGCACAAGAGGGCAGAAAAGAAGCAATTAGTGCATAAGATTTTAATTGCTGTATACCTCAGTCATTGCACAAACTGTAAGAGAACTACACAACTGATATGTTGGATTGCTCAATCACAGTGGTATTTGGTTTAGATTTCAGCATAACAGCAATTAAACATCCACCTACAGCAGACTCTGAGGTAAATAAAGAAACACTTGGAAGTGAAGGCTTCAAAAATGCAAATTCAATTTATTCCAGAAGGGAGAAGTGAATTCCAGCCTTGCAAATGCTTTTCCTCCTCCACTCTTTTCTTCTCTCCTTGAAATGTATCTGGAGCTGTTTCAGATTGAACTGCAATCTAAGAATCATTTAAGCCTTGACTATACACATGCGAGTTCCAAATTGCACATAGAAAACTAGTATTGACCCCTGACTGGAAACTGTTCTTTTCATTTCATTTTACTTTTACGTTGATTCAACTTCATTTATTAAGGACTCCAAGTGAAGCTGAATGTATTCCTGGGAAGGTCAGTGACAGGGTTTGCACAGGTTGAACTAAGTTTATTTTAAGGTATGTGGACTCAGCCCCAGAGGTTGTGCTCAGGGCTGTAATCTCAACTATTTGAATGATTGCTGGTGCTCTGACACAGAAACAGCAACACTTAATGCACAGCTTTGTAAGTCAAACCAGAACCCTGATGAGCATCACAGGACAAACTCGGTCTGTGCTGTCTAGACAGGATACGGAGTGAGTCTGAGCATGAGAAATGCAAAATGATACAAAACCTCTTCTGAAATACTTTGATTTTGAAGGTGATGGCTCGAAGCAAGGCAGCAGTGTGGGAGGGTGAACTAAAAGGGAAGCAGAGGTGACTGGTGAGATCTGCTTTGGAAAGCAAAGGCTCTGGCTTGAAAAGACCCTTGAATAATGACAAACCAGGTGGCTGTGTTTGGTTTCCAGCAGAATAGTTCTTCTTTGGGTTTTTTTTGGCTGGAGAGTTAGTTGTGAAAAGGATATGTATAATACAGCTGATATCAGCCCTTCTGGTGGTGTGGAAAGACATCTCTGGATTGGATGGGGCTTGGAGCAACCTGGTCTAATGGAAGTTGTCCCTGCCCATGGCAGGGGTTGGAACTGGATGAGCTCTAACATCCCTTCCCACCTAAGCAATTTTTATGATTCTATGATCTCATTCTCTTTTGGAGAGCCACAGAACAGGAATGTAATAGATCAATATGATTCCATAATCTTCCTATTACAGTATTTATTAGCACCAACTTTAAAGTTTCTTTGCTAAAGTATCCATGAGGTTTTGCTGGAGACAGAAGGTTTCTTGTTTATCCAGGGGAATCTGGATGGCTTGTTCAACAGGCCTTTGAGGTGACCCCATCTGTGGTTTGTACATCTGAGGGAGAAAAGCAAGCAGGGGGGTTGTGTCCTGGAAAGCTGTAGTCTGAAGAAAAGGGAAACTCATGGAAAATCTGGTGAGTAACGAGCTAAATGAGGCCGTTGTGTGATGCTGTGGTGAAAGGGGTAAGTCAGTGGTAATGAGAAATGCCAGTCAGCATGGCTTCCTGGAAAATGTGGCTCTGCAGATAAACATAATCTTGTTTCGTGTCTGAGCTTACTCAAGTGGTGTCTCTAAATATGTACAAGAAGAGAAGATTTCTTATGCCAGAGGGCTTTTGATTTCGTAGGCAGAGATTTAATGAGATTTTGCTGCCTGGAGGACAAAACAAGCCTGATCAAACTGGGCAGGGGGGGAAGGTAGTTCCTATCACCACTCGACGACTTGATGTAAGATATCTCAGTGAGATGGGCTAATGTGATCAGCTACCTTTGTGTAACCTCAGAAGACACAGGTAAAAACAATGAGGTCTGTCCCGTGCAGGAGGGTCACAGCAGCTTCAACTCGCAGTGGCTCCTTCCTGCTTCAGAAGTCACCCCGTTTTACAGTTCCAAGGTGAAGTGTGTGTTGCACGGAATGGTGTGATCCCTCAGCCCTATAAATAGCTGGGGCTTCCTGCAGCGTGGGGTGGCTTTATGCTCTGTGGACCTGGCGTGATGGAGACAGGATTGACTCTGTGGTGCCAGCTCTGGAAACGCCTCCAACGCCGGGCTCTGTGCATGACTTGGCACTGCTGGAGGGCCTTGGCCAGATGGGTGAGCCACTGCGGGCAAGGGGAGTGCTTACAGGCCTCCAATTGAGCGTCCTGCTGAGTTAGATGATCATTCACTGTTCGAGCTCTCGACAGCATTTGGAATAAGCTCTGGGTTTCACAGTGATTTACAGAATCTCTTTATTTCTAGAATTGGGGTGTATTTTTCTATGTAAAACTCAGTGTTGAGTCTGAATTTGGTGTATTTTGTAACTACAGTTACGTGGATGGTCCTGTGTATGTACCATTCCGATTACAAGGTGCCATGAATAGGTGTCTTTAAATGTGAGTGTAAGTATGTTCCAGGTACACTAGGAAACAATCCTAAAGGATAATACATGTTGATCTTAGGATGCAGGCATTTGTGTCACTTTGGTCCACGTTGATTTTCCCTTCTCACTATTAATCTGTTGCAGGTTCTTTTTTTTTTGTGTGGGGAAAAAAAAAGAGGCTTTTATTTATTCCCTCCCCTGTTTTGTCCTCTTCTTTCCCCAGTTACCCAGTGGGAGACTCTTCCACGCAGCAGCTGTTATCTCGGATGCTATGTACATCTTTGGTGGCACGGTGGACAATAACATCAGGAGTGGAGAGATGTACAGGTTCCAGGTAATCACTGCCAGGTCACTGCTCAACCTGCTCAACCATCCACACCAGTTCTGTGGGACTCCTCTGCCTCCAGACGTGGCAGTTTCTGGTTTGGCTCCTGCAGGCAGCCTTCACAGTTCAGACAAGACCCAGTTCTTCCATCTTGCCTTGTGTTATCTTTCATTACCCTCCCCATAGAGCAAGCCCTTGCAGGTGTTTGGGTTGCTTGTTGTTTTCTACTTTATATACTACCTTGAGGTTGAGTTAATCAGGAAATCCACTGATCGTATGTGTAACAGTGCTTTTGGGCAGGGCCATGTGAAATGAATTCTGTCTTCTGTGGGGCTTTATTTTTCCCAGTTTTCCTGTTACCCTAAATGCACTCTCCATGAAGACTACGGAAGGCTGTGGGAAAACAGACAGTTCAGTGACCTGGAGTTTGTTCTGGGAGAGGTGAGTAGATTTTACTGCAGAGGTGCCAGTGGGGGTTTCTGGTGTGTATATTGTGTCCTGGGGAAAGGCAGATTGTAGGGGGGGGGGGGCAGAACCCCTGGGAGTGAAGTTTGAAGAGCAGTGGCACTGGTAAAGTTGCTGTCTCTGCTTTAGTAAATTACACTGATCCAGATAACTTCCTAAAGCTGCAAATGAGAAGCTTTTCAACTGAGAAGATCCGTGGATCGCTGGGAGGTAACCCCAGTTTGTCACAGCACAGTATCATAGGATCATAGAATAGTTTGGGTTGGAAAAGACCTTAAGATCATCCAGTTCCAACCCCCCTGCCATGGGCAGGGACACCTCACACTAAACCATGGCACCCAAGGCTCTGTCCAACCTGGCCTTGAACACTGCCAGGGATGGAGCATTCACACCTTCCCTGGGCAACCCATTCCAGTGCCTCAGCACCCTCACAGTAAAGAACTTCTTCCTTAGATCCAATCTAAACTTCCCCTGTTTCAGTTTGAACCCATCACCCCTTGTCCTGTCACTGCAGTCACTAATGAAGAGTCCCTCCCCAGCATCCTTGTAGCTCCCTTCAGACACTGGAAGCTGCTCTGAGGTCTCCACGCAGCTTCTCTTCTCCAGGCTGAACAGCTCCAACTTTCTCAGCCTATCTTCATACATGAGCTGCTCCAGCCCCTGCTCATCCTCGTGGCCTCCTCTGGACTTGTTCCAACAGTTCCATGTCCTTTTTATGTTGAGGACACCAGAACTGCACACAATGCTCCAGGTGAGGTCTCACAAGAACAGAGCAGAGGGGCAGGATCACCTCCTTCGACCTCCTGGTCACACTCCTCTTGATGCAGCCCAGGACACGGTTGCTTTCTGGGCTGCAGGCGCACACTGAAGCCAGCTCATGTTAAGTTTCTCATCGACCAAATATATATATATAGTATATAGAGTTGTAATGTGAAAATGGTACTAATGACCTCTGTACTCAGTTGAGGTCCCAGCTGTTCCTTGGAAGGAGCAGTCAGTGCTTTGCAGATCATTTCAAGAGC
The DNA here is from genome assembly GCF_028554395.1 of Pezoporus wallicus. Taxonomy (NCBI): domain Eukaryota; kingdom Metazoa; phylum Chordata; class Aves; order Psittaciformes; family Psittacidae; genus Pezoporus; species Pezoporus wallicus. The sequence goes on from NW_026643043.1 coordinate 124,733, forward strand.
AGTTTTAATGACTAAAGTAAAATAGAAAATGAAACCAAACCTCAGATGCAACAATAAGAGCAATATCTGTGACACTGAGCCTATGTATCAGCTTCCACTTAGTGAACATAACAGAGACTCTTTCCAAATGGTGTTTGCCATTAGGCTTTAAGGAAAGCGGGTGTTGGATTTCATCTATATGTGCAGAGCAAATGCAAGGCTGCCTTAGATTCTAACTTCAACTAAATGTATGGTAACCTGGAGCTCAGCCCAGCCTTCCACGACTTCCACCATCTGCCACCACCACTGTGGGATTTGGGTCTAGAAGTTCAATGTGTTTCCTTCCTTTGCCTGTGACAGAAGGAGGAACGAGTCCGAGGGCACACTGCAATTGTTACAGCTCGCTGCAAGTGGCTGAAGAAGAAGATCATGCAGGCAAGGGAGAGGCTGAAACAGGTGAGTCTTAGAGAGAATAGGTCTCATGGCAGGGGATGCTTATTCTGCCCCATTTTGGAAATCAGGTTGTCAGGAAACACAAGTAGTATCTGCTGAGACAGCTGTGGCACCAGAGCGGAGCCTGATGCTGAGGTGCCCTGGAGCAAGGGAAGGAAAGAGGATAATTGGCATTAACAGGCTGCAGGATGTGTATCAGGCCGGGTGAGGAGCATAACATGGAGGAGCCACAGTTAATCCGGTTATCTGGATTTGGCACTATGGTTCTTGGGAGCTCTCGTAGCTGTCAGCTTCTGATCTTGTGGAGTATCCCTGGGGATACCCCTGCCTCTAGGGAGGGCAGGAGCTGCGCGTCCTCGGGGGTGGCCTGCAAGATCAGGCAGATCAGTGGGAAGGCAGCTTCAAGGTTTGGAGCTGGCTCTGTTCCCTTTACCTTAGCATTTCCTGACTTCTTCCCGAGTGGAAGGTCTGGTGTCTGCGTTCCTTACAGCTTTTTAACAGCAAATATCTGACTGCTCTTGAGGAACTGGTAGCACATAACCTGCAGTAAGATGTACAGGTGCCTCATTGCCCCTTAGTTAATTGCTTTGCCACCCCAAGCCCTCCATCTTAACTGGATAAGGCTGGAGGGAAAGGTCGTCAAAGTGGAACTTGGAAGTAATAACGTGGCTTACAACATGTCTGTGCAGCACTTTGAACTCTGACTTTGCAAAGCAGGGGTCTGTGGAACCTGCTCCTCCATCTTTCTTCTCCAAGGAGAAACGCTGTTCCTGCTGAGGGCAGAAAGATGAATTCATTCCTCCCTTTTTCTGAGGTCCTGCTTTTGAGCCTTATGCAGGAGCTCACATTTGTTCTGATCCATGTTTGTCGCTGGATATGGAACGGTAAGTCTAAGGCATGAATTCCTTGTCTTTGTGTGGATAATCTTGAAGATAATGAGATCTTGGATCTTGAAGAATGCAGTCATGAGAAGGATCTTTCCTGTGGTTTGACAGTAACGTGTGTGAGCTGACACAGCCTTGTTGCCATGTTTGTTCATTCCATCTCATTAGAAATCAAAGCAAGACATTGAAGACGAGGGACATGCGACTTGCCAGAGGGATGGGATTGGTGGGAATGTCAAGTTGTGCCGCCTGCAGCCGCTGCTGGAGGTGCCCATCCGAGAGGCTGAGGCGCAGCCCTTCGAGGTGCTCATGCAGTTCCTGTATACAGATAAAATCAAGTACCCTCGCAAAGGTAGGACAGAGGGTTAGGAACCTGCCACAGCTGGGCAGGAAACAGTTATTTTGACCCAGAGTAGGATCAAGCATTTGCACATGATCAATAAACCACAAACTAAAACCAAAGGCGTTCTGCTGTTCTGCACATGCAGAACACTGTCTGCAAGGACCATGGATCCTTTGTTGGCCTGTTCCTTTTTTCTGGCGTTGTTTTGATCCACTGCAACTGAGCCCACACAGCAAAGGAAAGAAGTGAGGATTTATCATCTTTTCAAAGCGCCAATCCAAAAGAATGCCTCAAGAAAGGAAAAATCAATTTGATGCATTCACTGAAGATCCCCTGGTTATAAACACTTGCAGGCTGGGAGGTAATAGCCAGAGATCTCTCAGCTCCCACGCAGCAAATCTAATGGCCATGCTTTGAGTGATGAGGTGTGTCAGGCTGTGGGAGTCAGAGTGGATACCCAGGGGGACCTGCAGCTGGAAGGGCTGGGGAAGCTGTAGCCATGTGGCACAATAAGGTAAAGCAAGGTCCATCTATCCTAGCGCTGAAAGGTTTGCTTGAGCTTCAGTCCATAATCTTTCCTTTCTATAAAAGGTAATTCCCAGGGAAAGAATGGTATGTATGCAGTTGCTCCAAGGCTTTCCATGCAAGCCAGCCTGTCTTGAGAGCAAGCCTCATTAATGGCAATGAGAGAAGCTTCTCATTGGTGTCTGCTGACATTGCCAGATCCCGCTCTCAGCCAGTTCACTGATCCCTTAGGATCAGACCAAGGACATACTGAGCTCTTCCCTTTGTTACAGGCTTCTCAGGAAGCCTGCTACCCTTCCCCCAGCCCATCAAACACCCCTCTGCTTGGATCCTCCAATGGCCCTGTCCTGACCATTTGTATTCCTAGTTGCTCGTCTCAGTTCAGAGAGCAGCACCTTGGGGATCCGTCCAGAGGCTGAGCTAATAGAATTTGGCATGCTTATCAAATGGGATTTTCCAATTAGACACAAGGAAGGCACGTGACAAGCAAGAAGGCTTTTCTCTATCAAAAAGTAGTTACAGCAGATGGCCACAGATCTCCTGTGAGGAAATCATAGGCTGTGGAGGATTATTCCTTGAGTTGGTGTCCCAGTAGTCCCATTGCAGTCGCCTGCACGGGTCCCCACTGCCCCTCTCTTACTTCAGCCCTTTCTTCTAGACCAGCCTCAGGTCTGGGCGTGCACAAAGCACCTTCATAAGGGCCTGTCAGAATGAGGGAACTGATTGCTAATACTGCATCCAAACCCAGGGGCTGTTAGCAGCTGAGCACTTTGGAACACAGGGCTGCTGGCTTTGGAGCTTGTCAGTGGCTTTAGAGACTTCCCTTTCTTTTTGGGGTTTTAAAAAATCATAATCCAGATTGTCAAGATAAATTGAGCTCTGCAGCATTTTTCTCTCTTGTCATTTCAGGCCATGTGCAGGATGTGTTACTTATTATGGATGTTTACAAACTAGCTTTAAACTTCAAGCTCTCTCGACTGGAACAGCTCTGCCTCCAATACATTGAAGCATCCGTGGATCTGCAGAACGTGCTCATTGTGTGTGAAAATGCCAACAAGCTCCAGCTGGATCAGCTAAAGGTGATCCCAGTTTGCATACAGAGGAACTGATAAGGAAGTTTAACAAATAGAATTTATGTAATAAATGTTTTGCAAAAGCTGTTGGCTTTTGCAAATTCAATTCTTTCCTATAATTGTAGTTGCTTGAGTGTATGTTAGGGTGGGCTGGCCTGCTGTTGCTCACCAATATTAGGTAGGTTTTTTCACTAAGTGATATTTGTGCATATCTGCCCTGCAGGGATTTCAGGATGTATTTCAGGATGTAGAGGGCAGAGTGACTTTGCCTCTTCATCAATTCACTCTCCCTGCAGCAGGATGGAACGAGTGCGTTTTCTGTTCCCACTGTTCTATACAGACGCTGCAGACAAGCTCTTTCACCTGGGTGTGATCTAAATTCTGTTTTCATGGCTTTGATCTGAAAAGCACTCTACTGAAAACCAAAATGTGTCTGCAGTTCTCTGTGCAGTGGGTCAAGGGCTTTGCTGAAAGTCAGGGTAGGGTAGATACCTCCAGGCTGCTTTGCTGTGACAGCAGGTTTGTCATACAGGAGCCTACAAGACTCTTCCAGACTGTTGCAGCCTTCACAGAGAGAGTTAAGGCAAAATCCATGCAAGGAAATCCTGCACATTGTATTCTTAATGGAGAGTGTTGAGACCTCGTCAATCTTCTAATTAACTTCTGGTTTCTATTGTATAAAGAATTATTATGAGATAGCAACTAATCTTAGTTGGCTCCATGAGGTTTCCAGCATCTCCTGAGACTCCTGTTTCGGAGCAGCTAGATGGGGGGCAATGAATCTTTTCCTTGTTATTATTTCTTAGTCAGGTTTTTCTAGATGCTTAAAGTTGTCCTGAATTTCCTGTTCAAGTAGGAGCTGAAATGGTCCCTTAGGTCACTGAGGAGGTCACTGCTTGATAGCTCCAGCTGCAGGACCCATGTGGAGGGTCGTAAGAAAACGATGGTTGTTCACACGTGTGACATGTATGTGATGCTGTGGGATGCCTTCAGAGGGTAAACCATCAATCTGTTATTAATACTGGATTGGTGTTTTTTTTTAAGGAACATTGCCTGAACTTTGTGGTGAAGGAATCCCATTTTAACCAGGTAATAATGATGAAGGAGTTTGAGCATCTTTCTTCATCCCTCATAGTGGAGATTGTACGAAGAAAGCAGCAGCCTCCTGTTCGAACGCATTCCGATCAGCCGCTTGACATCGGTAACCTTCCTGCTTTTTAACCTAATTATTTGTGCTGGTTTTGCATTGCTAATGGTTTGCTTAGTCTAGGAAACAAAGGAAAGAGGGGCCGGAGCTATGGCTTTGCCATGTATTAGTTTGATAGTACCTGCTCATCTGCAACTATCACATCCTTAACTATCTCATTACGGTTAACTTTCAGGAACATCTTTAATTCAGGACATGAAGGCTTACCTGGAAGGAGCTGGGACTGAGTTCTGTGATATCATCCTTCTCTTGGATGGCCACCCACGGCCAGCACATAAAGCCATCCTGGCTGCCCGCTCCAGGTGAGGCTGTGTAAAGTGCAGTGCTGTGCAGTCTGTGGGGCAGCTACCTCTTTTAGAAGACAGGGAGGAACTTTGTATCCACATAAAGCGTAAGACACGTCTTTGCTCAGTAACTGTAATAAGCCTTTAAGCATCAGTGGTTAAATGGTTCGGGTTTTTTCAATTTGATACCCAGCAGGGAAGGACTGGAGGAAATTAAAACTGGAGAGGTTCTCTAGAGGATGTGTAAGAAGCTGCAGTGCAAGACAAAGAATCTGTACAGTCACAGGGAAGGAAAGAGGTGGTTCAGTGAAGTGGAAAGCACCAAATGTCCACTGAGGTCAGAAGGAGTCTTTTGATGGTGGACATCCATTTTGCATCACCTGAAGTTTGAATCTCTTTCTCCCTTGCTGGTATTTAAGACTGGGTATGAATAAGCACAGCAAAAAATGGTGCATAACAGAGACTAGATTGTGCCTGTACTTTGTTGAGGAGGCAAGTTCACCTTTCTGATGGTGGGGACTGTTCTCCCTCCTCAGTATGGCAGTGAAGGGAATCTGTGCTTTGCTTGTGTGTTCTGTGTACCTGCACCTTTACGTTCTGGAAAACATGAAGTGTTCACATAAAACATGAAGTGTTCACATGCTGTTTCAAATCCTGTCACAATTTTTGTCTAGTCCCAGAAATAATATTCAGTATTAGTTATCGTGGTATTTTACTAGAAGCATTTCACAGCTCTTAAAACACCCCTGCATGATTAGGAGCCTGCAGATACCAAGGAAATTCATAATGCTTTAAGCTCTCTACTGGGTCTTATGCAAATTGGACAAAAATCAAAGCACTATGTGTCCTAATTTTCAAGAAACAGGCAAATTTTGGGTAGTGCTGATGGAAATCAGGGGGATTATATTTGGAGTTCTCTCACAGGCAGACATATAAAACCAATCATTTAGCAGTGGTTTTGCCCAGGTTGTCACCTGAATTTGCTTCTTTGGAAGCTGCAGTGCTTAACAGCAGCCTCTGAACAATACTGGGTTAAACAATCTGTCTGCAGAATGTGTACATCAGTTTTACTTCCTTTTCCAGTTACTTTGAAGCCATGTTCCGTTCCTTCATGCCAGAAGATGGGCAAGTGAATATTTCTATAGGTGAAATGGTTCCCAGCAAGCAAGCATTTGAATCAATGCTTCGATACATTTATTATGGAGAAGTAAACATGCCTCCTGAAGACTCCCTGTATCCTTCTATCTAAAGGAATTGAAGGATCTGCCTAACGTGCACGTACAGCAGCTCGCTTTCCTTGCCAGGCAGAGCCTGGGAAGATTGCAGCTCAAGGCTGCATTTTAACGTCTGCCACGGTTGCTTTACAGTTGTTTCCTTAATGAGATGAATAGCTACCTCTTTGCTGCACCTTACTATTACGGCTTCTCCAACAACAGACTGCAAGCCTATTGTAAGCAGAACCTAGAAATGAATGTCACAGTGGAGAACGTACTACAGGTAATTGTCCCCAAGCAGCCTTCATTAGTCATTTGAATTAGATACAGGGAAGGGTCTGGTCAGCTGGGTACCCCTAGTGCCAGGTTCACTGAGTCACCTCCAAACTCACATCCACTGAGACTGCAAAACCCTTCTAATGCCAGTGGTCCTGCATGGCCACTGTAGGAGCACAGGCTCAGGTGGTTTTGTTTCCTTATCTGCTTTTTGTGTCACCGGTGCTCCTGGGCTGAAGTGTTTAGTAGATAGTGCTCAACTGGCCAACAGGATGTTCCTCATCCCCCCATTGTAGACCAGTGTTTCTAAGGGTCTTTTTAAGAGGTACCATGTGCACTGCACTCAACTCCAAACCCTTTTTTTTTGGCAGACATTTGTACCAGGGCAAATGGTGATGTGCAGGTGACTTTAATCTTGTTTTATCAGTAAATGCTAAGAGGATCTGGCAATGAAGTTTAAGCTAACGAAGAATATTCTGTGATAAGAAAGCCTACAATGCCATCTACTAGGTAGGCAGCCCGAACCCTCTGCAACACAAGCAGAATCAATTCCAGCATTAACTGCTTTTGGCTCTTGCCAGTCTCACCAGGCACTTCAGGGAACCTGGCTCTGAAACAGATCTGCAGTTTCCTACTGATTATCTCCTGGGGACTCCATGCATTTAAATCCAAGACTTTAGTTTTCAATAGTTCAGAAAACTGGAGATGTTTCCCTAGCTCAGAGGAATTGCCTCATCTGAGTCAGAGCAGTGTTTGTGCACTGTACCTCTGAGCTATGCAGAAGGAAGATCACATCATTGCTTTTGCTCTAGATTTTAGAGGCAGCTGACAAGACCCAGGCGCTGGACATGAAGAGGCACTGCCTGCACATCATCGTTCACCAGTTCACCAAGGTTGGTTGCATCTTTTCTGGGGCTTTTGAGAGCTGCTGTCCTCTGTCACTGCGTTGGTTAAAGACACATTAATATAGGAATCCATTTCACTCTCTCTCATGTGAGACAGCTGAGAGCTGGCTGAGTGTTGCCGATACTCCCTGACAAGTCTGCCAGGCATAGTTTAAACACCAAAAATAAATGAAGGACTAGAACAACAGGGTCTGGAAATGTGAAGACCTTCCAGAACAGAAGTTACCCACAACTGCTTCCATTTCCACTTGTTCCGGCTGTTGATTTTGTGCCATGCCACTGTTGGGTTCTCATGTGTATAGCAAGATAAGTTTGTGATATATTGAGGGCACAAATCTCTCTTTCACTGGCAGTCATGAATGTGCTGTTCATATTTCTCTTGAATTATTCTCTGTCATAGATATTCCACTCTCATGTGCCCAGAAGGCAAATTACCATGTCCTGGCTGGGCTTTCTGTAGTTTCCATGTTCTGATATGTGGGATGATGCATTAGTGATAGGAAAGGTCAAGAGCCTGATGTGCTGATATTCCTGTCCTCACTTGAGAGAATAAGGGTATTATCATTTAGTTGTTCTTGTGAGATATGATCCCTTCATGGGAGTTCCCCAGAGTGTCACCAGTTCATGGCACAATGTATCAGCAGTGTTGAAATCGGCTGATAAATCACAGGAACTGGGATTTCTGGATGCTATGCACTTACTGATAGTAATTCCCAAGTTAATATTCAGGTAGCTTGCTCTTTTTTGTGTATCTAAACTCACAATCCTCCACCGCTGCCCATGGGGAAGGAGAGCACTGCTCAGTCCAGTCTGTATCTGAAGATGCATAGGGAGCTATTAAGCCTCTTTATGAAATGCCTAAGTTGCCCAAGTGCAAGGCATTTTACATCCAGAAATAGCTGAAAGTGCATAAAAAGCCTTGAGAGTGGAGCCAGCATCCAGGAATCGCACTCCCAGTGGAGGGTCCTAGCATGAGGTTACAGCCCCTGCCTTCATCTGGTGGATTTTCTTCTGGCCTCATGACTCCTGCAGAGGGGCCCAGCTTCAGCAGGGGATGGAGAATGGTCCCACTGTGAGTTACAGGCAGTTGGGGCATCTCCTGGGGCTACAGTCCCTGAGAGCTGAGCTCTCATGGTCTCAGCTTCCTGTGGAGGCCCCAGGAAGACAAACAGGTTGGCACAAATCTCAGCAGAACGTGCTGGGGGGAAGCGAACATTGCGCCATCGCAGAGATGGGAGCTAAAGGGCGTTCCTCGATTGTGTTCCACTCACCAGAGTATGTGGAAATGTTTTCTATTTAAACTGTTGCCTGCTAGAAGAGTTTTGCTCAGACTGTGGCTGGAAGCCTGTCAAGCAGATGTGCATGAAGAAACCTTCATTATGCAATGTTTTTCTTTGCCTTGAGAGGCTTCAGTGTGTGAGTTTTGGCCCTGTGCTGGCTGCCTCTGTGTGTGGCTGGGCTCCTTGGCAAGCTGCAGGCTCTGAAGGGGGATCTGTTCTAGCTGTGCCAGCCCAGCAGGTCATGGAGGCTTGGACAGGCTGGGTGGATGGCCCTTGGCATCTCCTGTTCTTCCAGCTTGGTTAACGCTGTTCTCAATGCCGACTGTCAAGGAGTTTCCCCCCCCAGTAAGAACATTAATGGCAGAGCTGTGCCCAGAGGTTTGCTGCTTTGGGCAACGTGGGTTTAGGCTCCTGTGTGTCGGTATTGTGCAAAATGCCCAATAAAACTGCTGTTCTGAAGTGTTTGTACTGACACCCTGATCTGTTCCTCCACAGTGCATGCCTCAGTGCTTCCCACCCATGTTAAGGGGGTCCCTTTCCCTCCCAGTCATCACAGACCTTTACTTTGGGGATATTGTTACTTCAAGCACGTGTCCTGAGCTCTTCCTGAAAGCATCTCAGCCATTTCCTTCCTGGGCTTCAAAAGATGCTTAGGACATCTTTATTCTTTATCACAGTCAAGCTTAGAGTGAGGAGATCAGTGAGTACTGGTTGGGCAAGTACTCAGGCTTTTAGGCAGAGTCTGCCTTCAAGGCTGGGCATGTATGTTAATAAATCTAGAAAGAGGGATTCCTGGCTCATTACTGTGAGGTTGTGGAGAAGAAAGGAATGTGTAGAGCTCCTTTTTGGTAACAGCTGAGCTTCTGAAGAGTCTTCAGAGCATAAAGCTTGTAGATTCTCGTATATCTGACGCGGTGAAGGTTTGTGTTGGCAGGTACTCCAGTGACCTGCCTTGACTGCAGGAGGAAAGCCAGCACCACCAGCGTGGACACTAAGCACAGCCTCTCCATAGGAGCAGACAGGGTGAAGAGATCAGGTCCTAAGTCACGTTCTCAGTAGAAACACACAGACTTCAAAGTTCACGGCTGTGCTGGTGCCCAGCTTTGCTTTCAGGAGTGCTTAGCTGGCATCCATTAGCAGGAGAGTTGTCACTATAAACAGTAATTACCCTCCTTTCCCAGAGAGGCAGTGCTGGGGTCAGCGTTTCTGCTGTTCTCCATCCCATGCCCTCCATGCAGCAGCCTGAAACTGGGTTCCAAGTGCAGGAAGTCATGACCGGAGCGCAGGGCTGCGATTTCATGCCGTATGTGCCCAGGCTCTACCTGCTTCACATGGGGTGGCTGGGGTGAACTGCTGCGACATCAGCTGCCATTTGGGGAGGGCTTTAATTCCTTTCTGTTGTTTTCTGTTCTGTTTTTCTTTTCCTTGAAGGTCTCCAAGTTGCCAAATCTCCGCTCCCTGAGTCAGCTCCTCCTTCTTGACATCATAGAGTCGTTAGCTAACCACATATCAGACAAGCAGTGCGCGGAGCTGGGCTCAGACATTTGACACGCTTTGGTAATCGAGCTTCTCCCTTGTTCCTCAAACAAACTAGCACTTTATGGCTGGCTCCCTCTTCTACCATTCCATACCGAGCTGCTCACAGTGTCTACGCAGTACAGCAGGCTCCCGAGGAGCATGGACAGCTGACGTGCTCTCCTGTGGATTTGCTTGGTTTGTACCTTTGTGGCGAAGGGTTTGGTCTCTCTTACGCAAATGTCAAATTGAAACCATTGCAAGAATTAATTTATTCCATGTGGTTTGGGGAGTAACTAAGTTCAGAATCAGGCCCATTATTACTTTTATACTGTAAAAGAAAGCAGTCGTGAGGAAGGGCGGCGTTAATACTTGGAAACACAGGATTTCAAGGCTATTTAAAGAACTTCAGCTGACACAGGGGAAGTCACATAAAACTGGAAGCAGTGTGTGGTGCTCACAGGGAGGCTGTGACTGTTGGAGCAGGATGGAGGGACTTGTCAGAGCCTCTCCATGGTGTGGATTAAAAGATAAACCCTTCTGCAGCTGCCTCCACTGGTGGGCTGCAGGAGGGCCAGGCCTTGCTCTGCAGCAGCTCACACTAGAAGATTACAGTGGTCCATCCTGCACACCAAATCCATTAATCCTGTCTCAGTAAGCCTTTCTAAATCAATTTATTAATAAAGAGTTAACATCTTCCCCTGGCATTTCGTGATTGACTTGGCTTTCATTTTGGAAAAAAAAGAAGCAAAAAGAGCTCTGAGCTTGATGAAGGTCACTTTGTTAAAAATAACTGTGCTACATCTCGTCACTGATTTCACGCTGAAGTGTCTTCATTAGTCGTTGCCTTTGCAGGAAGGTGAATGGAGGCAGAGCCTTTCCCAGCCAGTTCAGCAGCAGCTCCCCAGCTCCCTGGGTGCTGGATGCTTCCCGTGCCACAGAAAGGAGAGGAGCTTTACTCCTTTACTTTACACATGGGATCGGTGATGGCTTGGCAGGAGCCCAGCAAGGACCAGCCTCCAGCTGCTCCAGCCCTGAAGATGCCAGCGCCAGACCCATCCCTCCTATACCAGCACCAGGAGAAGCCACCAGCCTCCTGGAGCAACCTGCCCACCCCTGACCAGAGCTGGCAGGATCCCCATGTGGGGTGAGAGCCTGGGTCCTGGGCAGGAGGAGCAGGAGTCCCGCTGAGGCTCACTGGGAACAGGAACAGAGGAAAAAGAACAGATTTTAATGAGGAAACGTGCAGTGAAGGAGGCAGCAGCGAGGTCCTGCCAAGGAGCACCACTAGGCCTCGGCCACCTCCAAGCCCAGGATCTTCTTGACGTAGTTCTGGACGTTGACATGGAGCTGGGGAGCTGTAGCAGAGAAGGTCTCCATGGCCAGGGCCCGGGCTGCCTCCGACCCGGCCCACATGGCGCGGTAGAGGGGCAGGGTGTACTTCTGCTTCCCCTGCGGAGACAGAGCGGGGGTCACAGCCCAGCCTCCTCCCTGGCTCCAGCAGGGTGAAGCCCCTGGAACCCCACATGTCCCCTCCCAGGGCACAGCACCCCCAGCAGCGCCCTGCTCTTGACCAGAGAGAGAACACAGAGGAATGGGCACCCCCCTTGTGCTGGGGGCTGGAACTGGATGAGCTTTAAGGTCCTTTCAACACAAACCAATCTGTTGCTCTATCAATAGCAAGAGCCAACCTCCGGCCATCTGGCACTGAAGGTCCTGTGCCCCTTGCCCATCCCTGCCCCAGTGCACGCTGCTGGGCACAACCACCACTGCCCAGGGACAAACCTGGCTCTGGAGGAAGTCCTTGACCTTGCTGTACTCGGCCTCAAGGTCGTTCCTGAGGATTATCTGGCACCAGCGGAGTCGCAGCTCGGCGTTCTGGGACCTGGAGATCTTTGGGTACATCTTGCTCAGCCTTTCCACATTGCCTGCAAGAAGGGGATGTTCACCATCCACGTGGCAGCTTTGGCCCTGCTCCTACTCCAAAGAGACCCAGCGAGCACATCCCGGCTGTGCTGCAAACCCTCTGGGATGTCCCCGTACATCTTAGGGACATGCTTCCCTGGCTTTCCTTTCACAACCACACAGACAGAGGCCTCCCAGACACCAGGAACCACACTGCTGGACTGCGCTGGAGAAGGGTGGATGGCCACGCACCCATGAGTCCTTCTGATGTGGTCTCACGTCCCTGGCCACCTGGCTGGACCAGGACATCACCCCGTGTCCCCTCTGGGCAGCAGAGCCCCAGGGCCCTCACCTTGTGGCAGGGGGGACTTCTGCAGGACCTGGTCCAGGAAGTAGACCAGCTGGTACGTCCTCCAGGCCGTGATGTCCACGGCTTCAATCGCCTCCATGTCCAAGCCATCGGCTGCCCAGAGCAACGCCAGCTCCTCTGCTGGCTTCATCAGCACATCCCCGGGCGAGAGGTCAGGCAGGAAGGGCGGCCAGCCCGGCGTGTCCAACCAGCGGCTGAACTCGAAGCCTGCAGGGAAGGAGAGCTGAGCCCAAGCTGCCTCCTCTGAGGGCATCCCCAGCACCAGAAAACCTGCCTGGGGACGGGGACAAGGCCAGGACAAGGCAGCTGTCTCCAGTGAGACACACAAACCAACGTGCACGGGGTCTGAGGGACACGCAATGGCTCTGACGCCCATGGGTACTGGTTTGCAAAGCAGAGCCCGGTCCCCTGGCCGGGAAGGCACTGACCTGGGATGGAGTCCACGCCTTTCTCCTTCAGCTCTGGGAAGTACTCAAGGAAAAAACCGAGGGCATCGTCTGCTGTGATGCTCTGGAACTTGAACCGGTTCACGTAGGCCTGCGGGGATGGCCAGGGCATGATGCTGCATGTGCTCACCCCACGGTGCTGCTCCGTCTCATGGGGGTTTAGCCTTGCTGAGCCCACGCCAGCCCCTGTACCCCCCAGGAGTCCTCTGGGCATTGCCACCAGCTACCATGGGCATGGGGCCAAGCTCTGCCCTCATCTCATCCCCACATGAACATCTCTGTTTCTCATCTCCTCTTCCTCTCCCCAGCAGCCCTGTCCAGCCCATCCTTCCCACAGTCCCATTGTGCTCCCACTAAAGAGTTTCATGTGACTTGGCACCTCCTTGTACCGACCTGGAGGAAGGCATCAAACTTGCTCTGGTCCCCCACCAGATGCGCCAGGTAGCTCACGAAGCAGAACCCCTTCTCGTAGGGCGTTTCGTTGTATGTGTCCTCGGGATTGATACCTGGAGCAAGGGAAAGCCCTCAGGAATCTGCACAGAAAACAGCCCTCATGTGCTGAGATTTCCGCTTCCTGTGCTGGCTGCGCATCCATCATATCCCTCCTGGAGCCATCGCCTGCCTCGGGCATCAGCACTGGTTGTACTGCAGGCAGGAAGCCCCATAGCAGCAGGGCTGCCCCTAGCCCCACACCTCGCTCCCACAGACCTGGCTCAATGACCACGCGCAGCTTGTTGAGCGGATGCTCCTCCCCGGTGCTGTCCATGTGCTGGCGCAGGAGGGCCCTTCCCGTCGCCGCCTCCAGGCACGTGTACGCCAGACCTGGGCAGGGACAAGAGGCAGGCGTTTGGAGACCCCAACCAGACCCCTGTGCGCTGCGAACCCAATGGGGGCTGCTATGGGAGGGAAACAGTGTCAGCTCGTGAGCTGGGAGAGGAGGAAAAGGATGGGGCCCCGTGGTGAGGCCACGCACCATAGACCTCGGTGGAAATGCGCCTCTGGGCGTACATTGTGAAGCCCTCGTTGAGCCAAAACTCGCCCCAGGAGGCGTTGGTGACCAGGTTGCCAAACCAGCTGTGGGAGATCTCGTGGATGATGACATCGGCCAGGGAGCGGTCCCCGGCCAGCAGGCACGGCGTCACGAAGGTGAGGCAGGGGTTCTCCATCCCACCAAAGGGGAAGGAGGGCGGCATGAACAGGATGTCATACCTGCAGGGGGGGGAACGGACTGGTCAGACCCACCTCTTCCTGCGGATGCAATGGGATGATGGAGCCATGCTCCGGGAACAAGGTCCTTTGGCAGCAGAGCCATACCTGCCCCAAACATAAGGTCCAAAGAGCTTCTCTCCAACCGCCAGGAACTCCTCGATCACCCCATCATACTCCTTCTTCGCAGCCTTGATCAGGCAGGGCTCGGCCCAAACACGGCTCCTGGCCAAGTGTGTAGAGAGGAACCTTTAAGCACTGGTGGACTTTCACCCTATTGCTTCCTCAGCCAAAACCCACACGTGTTTATTCCACAGCAAAGTAACAGCTGATAAAGGAAGCTCATGAGACTGATTGATAGCGCAAACTGCTCTGATTCCTTTCCTTGTCTGAAAGTCAAAGGGCTTTTATATGGTGGCTGTGACAGCTGGAACCTGAGCAAATCCCCGGCCTTGGAGAGACGTGGGGCCTCTGCGAATGGGGACTGCTCTCACCAGCATGCACAGGGCTGAAACAGAGCCAGGGACTCCCTAGGAGCTGAGGTAACCGGCACCAAGAGCAAGGAGCATCCTCACCCATCACAGCTGGGCCCTGGGGATGCAGCATTGGGTCATGCTCTGCAGAGCCCAGCGGTGCAGGGCAGGCCCAGGAGCTTCACCCTGCAGCTCGGTGAGCTCAGTACAGAGCCACGTACCTTGGGCCCACGTCAGCAGCCACAATGTCCCCAACGGCCAGAGCGATCAGGTAGGAGGGGATTGGCTGGGACATCTTGAAGACGAAGGTGTTGTCTTCCTTCTTCTCCCAGCTTGTGGCACTCATCACAGCCACGAAACCCTCAGGGACCTGGCCATGGAGATAAACACACCTATTACATCCGTGATGTATGGAGAGGGATGTCAGCTAACCCACCTGGGGACACTGCGATGTCTGCTGCTCAATGTGTCCCAGCACGCTGAAGGTGGCCAGGTCTGTGGCACTGCAGGTTTTGATGGGCCGAGCAGAGCAGCAATGCCCTGGGCTCCAACTCGGGATCGCAGCGGCATCCCTGCAGCAGCATCGCTCAGCTCTGGGGCTCAAACACCATTTGGGTGCAATTGGTCCCCCCACTCAGCTTGTCCTTGTCACCCTCCCACTGCTACACACACCAAGAGCAGATGCCCTGCTGCCCTCAGGCTGCTATGAGGCAAACCCAGGGGTCTCTGTGGTAGTTAGAGGAATTACGTAGGCAAATGGCAGTGTTCAAGACCAGGTTGGACCGGGCTTGGAGCAAGCTGCTCTAGTGGAAGGTGTCCCTTAACATGGCAGGGGTGGAACTGGATGAGCTTTAAGGTCCCTTCAACCCAAACCATCCCATGACTCTGTGACGCTATGAAATGCAGCAGCAGAGGAGAGCAGAGAGGTTTACACGGAGTTGATCCTGGCTGGCATTTGGACATCAAGCACTGAGTATTTCAGCCACCTCCTGCTGTGAGAGAAGAACTTGGTGGGACAGCAGCACGTGCGCCTGCTCGCAGCCATTGCATGGGGCCTGTGCTGGGGGGAGCAGCACGAGGCCCGTTGGGGTCCGCTTGTGTTCCTCTGGAGAGGAACAGAGGAGGAAAACAGGAGCCTGTATGAATGATAGCTCGGTGCCTTCCCTGCTGCATGCCAGTGCCGGAGGACTTGAGAGCGTGATGAGCAGCACGGCCGGTGAGGCGATGCTGCAGGGATTCAGCGCATCCCAACAGGCTCCCACGTGAGTAAGCTCAGGGTGGGCTCAGCTCCGCTGGGTGTGGGTGCACCCCGGGGCCCCTCTTACCTTCACGGTGGCCGAGTAGGTGCATTTGACGGACGGGGTGTCAAAGCAGGGGAAGAAGGACCTGTTGAGGACAGCCTGGCCTTGGGTGTACATGAAGGGCTTCTGCTTCCCTGCCGTCTGCTCGGGCGCCAGCCAGCACACCTATGGGCAGAGCAGAGCAGAGGCCGCGGTGAGGGGCTCACCGCTCCCTGCCCGGAGGGAAGACGGGTGCGCCCCCCCCCCCCCTCCGCTCACCCCGGGCCCTTCGCCCGCCTCGTAGTCGATGCGCAGCGAGAGGCGCTGCTCGGCGCGGGGCACGGTGATGAGCAGCGCCCGCCCGAAGCCGGCGAAGGGCTCGGTCCGCACGGGCAGCGGCCGCGGCGCGCCCGGGGAGGGCTCCCCATGGCCGGGCAGCAGCGCCGCCCCCAGCACGTTCAGGCTGCGGTGCGCGTCGAGCCGCAGCACCCCCGCGTCCGCCCCCTCCGCGCCGCCGCCGGGAGCGCGCCGCAGCTCGAGCCGCGCGCTCCCGCGCAGCCGCCCCGCGCCCGCGAAGGCCACGCGCAGGGACAGGTGCAGGTGCCGCAGGCACCACGAGCCCGCGCTGCTGGCGGAGGCCGCGTCACCGCCGCGCGCCG
>NW_026643044.1:0-1406 GCF_028554395.1 Pezoporus wallicus
GGTATCTGAACTACACATAAGACTCTCCCTGACTAGAACACAGTTTGTGAACACAGAAATCAGTTCGTTACAGACTGTTCCTATGTAATGTGCAAAACCAACTCAAGGTTTAATATCAGCATAGTCACTTTTTCTTCCCATGCTCTTTGCCTTCTAGTGCACGGCACAGAACAGTCCACTTACCTCTGGGCACTGCACTGCACTACCTTCAAGAGCAAGTGGACAGCCTTCAAACGCTGGTAACCGGTCTGACGGCATGCTACCCCAACCTGCCATTCCCAGATTGTGGCCAGTGGGAGGTGAGGAACTACCCTTTCCTCAGACAGCATCTGCTGTAGAATTTCAAACCCTGGAGAACGAAAATCAAGTACAAGTCAAACAGCTCTGACTTTTGTCGGGACCCATTCTGTTCACATAGTCAGGTCTCTCGTCTCCATATACTAAATACTGGTCTGGCAAGCAAGAAATACCAAACTGTAACACCAAACAAAAACCTGAGATAAGTCTGGATTCCGTCTCAAGGTCACAAGTCTTTTCTTTGGTAGCATCTAGATCAAAATGAGAAAGAAACCTACCTGAAATTAAAGTTTGCCCAAGTAAGGCAAATTAAACATAGGTGTTTCAGTGGGAGGTATCCCTGCCCAGGGCAGGCAGGTTGGAACTAGATGATCTTAAGGTCCTTTCCAACCCTAACTACTCTATAGGTCCTCACTCACTATGCAGTAGACTTCAGCTGACTGCAGTCATCCACCAGCCTCAATTTCGTTACAAATATTTAAACTCTAATACTAACTAGCAAACCCTTTCATGCTATACCTAGAAATTGGATCCAAACCCAACTTATTTCAATGGATAACTATTTTTAAAGATACAATTACAATTATTTCTTTTCCTGATTATGGCACCTTAGAGTGGTTACTCAGGTGTGTAATTACAGATAGAATGAAACTTGGAATTCAAATAACATGACTATAATTGTCTCCACGTCTCTGAGGATTTGGTATTTCTAACAAAGTCACAGCAAGTAAGAGACATTGGTAAAGAGTCAACTTGAACAAAACTAAGCCCATTATTTCCAAAACATTGGAGAAAGCAAACTCTAAGTCAAGAAAGGGGATAACCACAAGTCTGTCAAAGCTTGGCAAAATAACTCCAGAAAGCCCTTCCAACACATTCTGAGCAGTGCTTACCTGTCTGAAACCTTCCAAGATGACCTGCTGTCACTGTAAACTTATAACCCCACTCAGTGTTACTCAGGTCAGAAATAACTCTGTAATACAGCGTGTCACCTGTGTACAAGGGGAGGAAGAAAATCCACATGACTACCTTCGAGTTAGCTTTGCTACCACAAATACAATTCAGATGAAAAGCCTGTCACAGATTAATCCTAGAAATCATCATTCAGG